>NC_134098.1:12337897-12480486 GCF_000715075.1 Nicotiana tabacum
CGACTAGTTGGATTTTGGGTCGTGACAGCAATGCTTTCGCAATGCAACCTAGTTGGAAATTCGAAAGAGTGATGGATTGACTCTGGAGCCACTCAACTTGTTTGTGCTGTCAAGGAAGCATTTGCGACTTACTCTACTGCTGGTCCCGAAGAAGAGCTTTCTATGGGAAATACTACAACAGCCAAGATTGAAGGTTATGGGAAGATATTCCTGAAGATGACTTCCGGCAAGGTGTTAACGCTCAACAACGTTCTTCATGTTCCTACTATTAGGAAGAATTTAGTTTCTATTTCTTTGCTTGTTAAGAATGAATTCAAATATGTATTTGTTTCTGATAAAGTTGTTGTAAGCAAGAATGAAATGTATGTTAGAAAGGGCTACCTCACAGAGGGCCTCTTCAAACTAAATGTAATGGTTGTTGACAGTATGAATAAAATTTCAACTTCTTCTTATTTATTGGAGTCAAATGATTTATGGCATATTCGTTTAGGCCATGTCAATTACAAAACCTTGCGGAAGTTAATTAATTTAGAAGTATTACCTAAATTCGAGTGTAATAAATCAAAATGTCAAATATGTGTTGAGTCTAAGTTTGTAAAACATCCTTATAAGTCTATTGAAAGGAATTCAAATCCCTTAGACTTAATTCATACTGACATTTGTGATATGAAGTCGACACCATCACGAGGTGGGAAAGAGTATTTTATTACTTTTATTGACGATTGCACTCGATATTGTTATGTTTATTTGCTTAATAGTAAGGATGAAGCAATTGAAGTATTTAAGCAATACGAGAATGAAGTGGAGAATCAAATGAATAAAAAGATTAAAATGGTTAGAATTGATAGGGCTGGAGAATATGAATCTCCATTTGCAGAAACATGTTTGGAATATGGAATTATCCATCAAACTACTGCACCTTACACACCTTAATCCAATAGAATTGCGGAAAGGAAAAATCAGACATTAAAGGAAATGATGAATTCTTTATTAATAAGTTCCGGATTACCGCAGAGTTTGTGGGGGCGAAGCTATCCTTACAGCTAACCGAATACTCAACAGAGTACCCCACAGCAAAACGCAATCTATTCCATATGAAAAATGGAAAGGAATAAAACCCAACTTGAAATATTTCAAAGTGTGGGGGTATCTAGCAAAGGTACAAGTTCCTTTACCTAAAAGGGTTAAAATCGGACCAAAAACTGTTGATTGCGTTTTCATTGGATATGCTACAAATAGTAAAGCATGTCGGTTTTTGGTTCATAAATTCGATAATCCCAAAATTCACATTAATACGGTAATGGAATCAGATAATGCTGAATTATTTGAAAGCATCTATCCGTATAAAACTGAATGTGAGTCATTAAGTGAAAGACCTAAACGACCTCGAGAAGAACCAAAGGAAAATACTCCAAGTATAGAAGATCCAAGGCGTAGCAAACGTCAAAGAACATCTACTTCCTTTGGACCAGATTTTGTGACATTCTTGCTTGAAAATGAGCCTCAAACTTTTAAAGCGGCTATGTCATTTTCTGATTCAACGTTTTGAAAAAAGGCAGTCAATAGTGAGATTCAATCAATTTTGGATAACCATACATGGGAATTGGTAGATCTTTCTCCGGGAAATAAGCCTTTAGGTTCAAAATGGATCTTTAAACGGAAAGTGAAAGCTGATGGCACTATTGACAAATATAAGGCAAGACTTGTTGTCAAAGGTTATAGACAAAAGGAAGGCATCGATTACTTTGACACTTACTCGCCAGTAACGAGGATAACATCTATTAGGGTGTTAGTGGCACTAGCGGCAATGTATGGTCTTGAAATCCATCAAATGGATGTTAAAACAGCTTTCTTAAATGGAGAATTAGAGGAAGAGATTTACATGGAACAACCTGAGGGTTTTGTGGTTCCTGGTAAAGAAAAGAAAGTGTGCAAACTTGTTAAGTCGCTTTATGGACTTAAACAAGCACCCAAATAATGGCATGCCAAATTTGACCAAACAATGTTGGCAAGTGGATTTAAAATCAACGTGTGCGACAAATGTGTTTACATTAAAAACACTCCAAGTCATGAAGTCATTGTTTGTTTATATGTTGATGACATGTTGATAATGAGCAAAAACATAGCAGATATAAATACTACTAAACGGATGTTGGCTAGCAAATTCGATATGAAAGACTTAGGAGTTACTGATGTGATCTTAGGAATCAGAATTCACAAGACTCCACAAGGTCTAGCATTATCACAGTCTCACTACATTGAAAAGGTACTTGATAAGTTCAAGTATTTGGATTTCAAAATTGCCAAGACTCCAATTGACGTGAGTTATGCACTTCAAAAGAATGAAGGTGAAAGTGACTCACAACTGGACTATGCAAGAGTATTGGGAAGTTTGATGTATATCATGAATTGTACGCGACCAGATATAGCATGTGCTATTAGTAAACTGAGTCGGTTTACAAGTAATCCCAATCATATACATTGGATGGCAATGAAACGAGTTTTGAGGTATCTCAAACATACCCAAAATTACGCTTTGCATTATAACAAATATCCTTCCGTGATCGAGGGATATAGTGATGCAGATTGGATCACTGGATTATCTGAAGTTAAATCCACGAGTGGATATGTTTTCACAATTGAGGGTGGAGTAGTGTCTTGGAAATCATCCAAACAAACATGCATCGCCCGTTCTACAATGGAATCTGAATTCATAGCCTTAGATAAGGCCAGTGAAGAAGTTGAATGGCTCCGGAATTTCTTGGAAGATATTCCATTTTGGCCCAAACCTTTGGCACCTATTTGTATATATTGTGATAGTCAAGCGGCAATAGGCAGGGCTGGGAGCGTTATGTATAACGAAAAATCTCGTCATATATGAAGGAGACACAATACCGTTAGACAACTACTCTCTAGTGGTGTTATCATAATTGACTACGTAAAGTGAAGAGATAACGTATCGGATCCACTTACAAAAGGCCTATCTAGAGAGGCAGTTGAAAGATCATCAAAGGGAATAGGGTTAAGGTCTAGGACAAGTCATCATGGCGGTAACTCTACCTAGAAGACTGGAGATCCCACGAGCTAGGTTCAAAGAGATCAAACAAAGTTATGAATGACGGTTCAGCATTGTCAAATAACTCAACCCATTCTCGTGATGAAGACAATGTTCAGAAATCAAGGTAAAGCATTAAGGCTTTTTGATGAGTCAACAAAGCTTAAAGGTTTTTTTAATGATTTGCTAAGTCTGGCAGGATATGACCAGATAGTGTGTCTATAGGATTACACGTTTAGAAATCACCTATGTGAGTATGAAGTGTAAGCCGCTTCAAGGGGAATGAAAGTAAAAGCCCATTCTCTAAGCACTCATGAAAACCAGGCAG
This sequence comes from Nicotiana tabacum, assembly GCF_000715075.1. NCBI lineage: Eukaryota > Viridiplantae > Streptophyta > Magnoliopsida > Solanales > Solanaceae > Nicotiana > Nicotiana tabacum. Next base: position 12,341,281 of record NC_134098.1, read on the forward strand.
TGTTCATGGCTGAAACGAACACAACCGTGAGAACCATAGATGGTTAAGGATTGATTGTGTGACTTATGTTGTCTAGGTATACAACAAAGCTCTACGGTTCAAAGATATCAAATCTACCGATTGACCGAGTATATCCGATATAAGTTCACTACGGAATGTTCAAAGGGAAACCTACTTATCCAAATGCAATTAATTCTTGCATGTAAAACACACGCGCGTCCGTGCATTCCTTTATTTTATATCCATTCCCCATTCATGTGGGGGGATTGTTGGGATTTTAAGCTTGTGTAGCTTAAAGAGGGTGAATGAGAAATGGAGGAAAAATAAAATATTTGAGTTTCCCTCCTTGGCAAAGGGACATTGTCCCATATTGGAGGAAAAAAAAGGCTTTTGATGGATATATATATAATTGCTCTTCTTCTGGCTCTTAAAGAGTTAAGAAGAAGGCAAGCCTCGCGTCGTCGTCGTTGTCACTCGCTCGGCTCGGCTTCGGCTTCAACTTCGGCTTCGGCTTCGGCTTTGGTCAAAGATCGATTGATTGATTAATCTTTTTGGACAAAAATCCTTTTAATTATTTAATTAATTAATTAACTAAAAATTCAATCCGGAATAACCCCGCGACCCGGTTCGGTCAAGCCCGTTTTCTTTTCCGGATTATTTTAAATCCATTTTCCCGCAATATTCAAACAACCCTGTTCCAACAGCCATGGCTGTTTCTGAAAGGTTGCAAACCTTTTCAGAAACAATGCCAGCAACTCTATAAATAGAGTTTGAATCCCAAAATCTTTTCTTACGAAATTTTTTGATCTTCTTCTTCTTCTGCACAAAAATTCCAGTGTGTTTTTACAGCCTTCGAGTGGCTCGTTGTTCACCGACGTTTTGGTACCAGCACTCCGGTGAGTTAAATCGTTCTATTCTGGAAGGATATATTCCAGCACCTCGGGTACTTGAGGGGAATAATTTCCTTAAGGACACACTGTATATTCAATGGGCTCGATTTATTCTTATACTGTTTTTTCTGAATTTATTTCGTTAAACAAGTATTACTAACTTTCTGTTTTATTTATATATTTTAGAAAGTTTAAATGTTTATTACAGAAATACAGATTTATAACAGGAGCAAGAAAATAAAATTTAAATAACAAACCAATAAGTCAGGAAATGAGAATAAGAGAAGGAGAATTTAAGAGTATGTTGAAGTAAATGATCACAAAAAGAAAAATCGGGGCAAGAGAGAGAGAGTTAACGAAGTAGGTTTATGATTTCTTATGATTGAAATTGATGCAGTTATAATTAGCTATTTATAGATGTAAAATGGTCTCTAATCATAACACGTGTCCTAGGTTAAAAGTCATTTATCAATAACCTCCCATGCAGGAGTCATTTGGCTAATTCCCTTAGCCACTTCATAATCTTTCATGCATGAAATCATTTGTCGAAAGTATTTTGAGATATTGCCAACAATTTGGACTAATGGAAAAAATTATTGCAATTCATGATATATTTATCTCAGGCGTTAAACAAAAAAAATGAAAAACACTCTCTTGTTACAAATAGGAAGTACATCATGACAAAAAACAACATAAAAAAGAAAACTCAAAATAGGAAGTATCTCCTTGTTGATCGCAATCACAATCGTTAAAAATAGGAAAAAAATAATGATAAACTTTTGCGGTTCGTATTTCTGTTGACTTGGCCTTCATTAGAATCCAAAATTGACAATGAATATGTCCTTCATATACTTTGCTAGAAATGACTGAACGCTAAAAAATATGTGAGGTCTTTAGTAGTAAGGTGGTGGTGGAGATGCTACTGGAGGTGGTGGAGATTGGTAATCCTCTGAGTTCTTCGATGATGGAGAAGAGTCGTAACTAGGATGTTCTTGGTTAGCATACTTAGGTAGTGGCAAATTTCGAGAACGGTATGAGGCAACTGTTGGTAACTTGAAGTAAGGTTTTGGCATTGTCACCTTAGATCCATAGTTGTCTTTTGACATTGAAGGTACATTGTTGTAATCTTTGGGTACTGATGGAACCTTGTTGTAAGCATTTTGAGGGCCTGAATGTACCTTATAGTAATTCTTTTGCACAAAAGGTACTTCATAAGTATCTTTATGAACATGTTCTCGGACTTGAGGCACATGATTGTAATTATCTTTTGGTACATATGGCATTGAAGGTATTCTGTAGTACTCTTTTGAGGCCGATGGCACCTTACTATAAGTATTTTTTGGAGCTAATGATACCTTGTAATACTCTTTTGATAGTGATGGCACCTTAGAATAAGTACTTTTTGGAAGTGATGGTACTTTAGTATATGTAGTTTATGGAATTGATGGTACCTTGTAATACTCTTTTGATAGTGATGGCACCTTAGAATAACTGCTTTCTAGAACTGATGGTCCTTTAGTGTATGTAGTTTCTGGAACTGATGGCGCATTAGTATAAGTACCTTTTGGAGCTGGTGGCACCTTAGAATAAGTACTTTCTGGAATTGACGGTCCTTTAGTGTATGTAGTTTCTGGAACTGATGGCGCCTTAGTATAAGTACCTTTTGGAGCTGATGATACCTTAGAATAAGTACTTTCTGGAACTGATGGTACTTTAGTGTATGTAGTTTCTGGAACTGATGGTTCCTTATAATACTCTTTTGATGGTGATGGCACCTTAAATAAGTACTTTCTGGAACTGATGGTACTTTAGTGTATGTAATTTGTGGAACTGATGGCGCCTTAGTATAAGTACCTTTTGAAGCTGATGTCACCTTAGAATAAGTACTTTCTGGAATTGATGGTACTTTAGTGTATGTAGTTTCTGGAACTGATGGTACCTTGTAATACTCTTTTGATGGTGATGACACCTTAGAATAAGTACTTTCTGGAACTGATGGTACTTTAGTGTATGTAGTTTCTGGAACTGATGGTGCCTTAGTATAAGTACCTTTTGGAGCTGATGGCACCTTAGAATAAGTACTTTCTGGAATTGATGGTACTTTAGTGTATTTAGTTTCTGGAACTGATGGCGCATTAGTATAAGTACCTTTTGGAGCTGATGGCACCTTGTAATACTCTTTTGAAACTGATGGCACCTTGTAATACTCTTTTGAAACTGATGGCACCTCAGTATAAGTACTTTCTGGAACTGATGGCGCCTTAGTATAAGTACCTTTTGGAATTGATGGTGCCTTGTAATACTCTTTTGATACTGATGGCACCTTAGTATAAGTGCTTTCCGGAACTGATGGCACCTTGTAATAGTTTTTCGACACTGATGGAACCTTGCTAGATGTGTCTTGTGGAACTGATGGTACCTTATATTCGGATCCTGGGGAATAAGTTTTCTCTTGATTCATAGTATGCTGTGGAGAATCACCATGAGGTGTATAGGCTGCAACAACACTTGTGGCAACCAAGCACAATGCTATGGCATTTACAAGTTGATTTTTTCTTGAGTTCCTCATTTAGACAAACACAATTCCCTCTATGGATTTTCTTTTGGAACTTTTGGCTTTTAATGTTTTATCCTAAAAGATAGTTTCTACCACTTTATTTATAGCACGGTATAAGTCCTATTTAAAATAAAATAAATCCCTCCCTTCCTTGATTATTGATCCTATAAGTGGTTGCCCAACATGTAGTTGATGGTTCTCTTGTCGTGGATACCTTTGGATGCTATTATATTTTTAAAATAGCATACACAACAAAGAGAAGATTAGGATTCGTTAATATTTTATATGATTAATACAAAATCTTAAATTAACTAGCAGATTGAACTCTTTCAAGAACGAATTGCTTGCACGTCTAGCTACCGTTTTGGATAGCCATTTGATTTATGGACTATACGCTTCTTTTATATAACATTTATTGACATATCTTTTCTTTTATATAACATTTTATTATAGAACGAAGCATATTGTTTATTCGATAACATTAAGAGCTAGATTGGACTTCTCTTTTTCTTTATCGATGCATCTCTCTGTCTCTAAATCTCTCTAGACATCTATCTATCTCCCCAAAAACTATGTCCAAGTGTATCTCCACTATTGGTCATGCCCTTTGAAAAAGAAAATGATAAAAAAGTCATGCCCAAGATTTGCTTTGAAAGGACATATATAGCTTATATAAGCACACAATTATGCAAATAAAGACTTTTTCTCCGTACTAGTAATAGGGTAGGCGCTTTACACGTGTACCCATATAATGAGTATAGAATTTTTTAAGAAATTGTCTAAATATTAAATAACATGTTTGCATTATAAAATAAAAATTTAAAAAATATAAATTCTTGAAAAATGATGAATATTTATCCTATTTAGTTGTTTCAATTAATGTAAAAATATGACTTATGCGATTATCTTATTTATTTCTCTTTGCCTCCCTCTATCTTTATCTTCTACATTCTTAATTATTTGTTTTGATTGCTAAGTATCAGTTTAAAATATTATACAAAAAACTAATGAAGTAAAAAATACTATTTGAGCAGATAATTAAAGAGTTCAACGATAATATCGAATGAATTATAGTCATGTTATAATATAAAAAGAATTACAGGCATGTTATATTATTCAAATAAGAAATAATTTATATAAATTAGAATCTCGATTGCTTTTAAAATTTATAATATCAAGACTTCCAAAACTATTCAGATAATGAAGGATTCAAAAGGTAAAAAATTAATGAATGTATCAGTTTTCAATCATTCTATTTGGATTTAGCAATCACTTTTATTTGCATTTGTCAAATGAAGGTTAGGCAAAATTGGAGACACTTGTAAGATATTCTTGAATTTATGTGTGGGCTCTTGTCTTTGGAAGTTTATGTCTCAAGCGCGCGGGCGAACAATTGGTATGCGCCCACCGCCTTGAGCATGGGCTCGTCCCACAATTCTTGTGCAATAGTGTGTATACTTCAAAAATCATAAACAATTCATTATTAACCACATGACTTGTCAAAATCTCTATTCATTAATTATATTTTAGAAGTTGAGAACACTAATATCGTGTCATGAAAGTGGATTCGATAAGACATTTTATATGAAAATTCTTCTATTTTTAATGCAGGATAAACTCAAAATCTCGTGCTAAATAGCGTGGGGGTTCGACTCCTCTTCGAGGCTCTCTTCAAATCTTTTTTTTACATTACTTCGTATGATAAAAATATTTTCATATATGTGCGTTATGAAACTTATTACTTAATAATTAATGTTAGTGATTAACAACTTACAAATAATTATATCCATTAATGCTTTTTTGGTAATAAATTAGAGTACTGAATTATTTGTTAATTTTTTAGTATTTTATTAGAAGCACATAATGCCAAATGGTGTTATGTAGTTTTTAATTGTTTTCTAAAAGACTGAATTTCCAAAGAATCAATCTTTTAAAAAAAAGTTAACAATGAAAAGAGACTCTTAAACTTAAAAGGAATACAAATTATTCGAAACTATCCTAATGTGAGTTTGCATTCGTTCTTTTAAGTTTGTTAGTTATGAAACATCCCATTTTTTAATCAATCGTTTTTTCAACTTGTAATTTTTTAAAAATTCTTTTCTCCTACATGCCTAGGAACAAATGTGAATTTGCAATATTTTCTAAAGCTTCTAAACCTAAAAATGTGATTTTTATGCATTATGTGTATTACTTTTTTTTTTTGCAAATATGGTATACTACATAATTAAAATAAGAAAAAAAATATATAACGACCCAGCCGGTCGTTTTGAGTATTTATATTTCGTTCAGCTACTTAAGTTCTCGAGCAGCATTGTATGATGTATAATGACTTGTGTGAATCGTCGGTGTAGGTTTTCATGTTATTCGGAATTGATTTGGAAGAATAAATTTCATGATTGAAACTTTAGAGTTGGAAGAGTTGACCAAATTTGACATTTTAGTAGTTGACCTCAGATTGGAGTTTTGATGGTCCCGTTAGATTCGGATGGTGATTTTGTACTAGGGTGTATGCCCGGATTCGCATTTAGATATTTTTAGAAGGTTTCGGCGCTAGTCGGCGAAAGTTAGGAATTTGAAGATTTGAAAAGTTCATAAGTTTGATCGAGAGTTGACTTTGAGGATATCGGATTAGGATTGTGGTTCCGGAAATTGGAATAGCTTCGTTAGGTCATTTGGGATTTGTGTGCAAAATTTGAGCTCATTCTGAGATGAATTGATATGTTTTGGCACGAGTTTTGGAAGTTGAAAGATTCAAAGTTCATCAAGTTCGATTTGAGGAGCGATTCGTGGTTTTGATATTATTATGCGTGATTTAAGGCCTCGAGTAGGTTCGTATTATGTTATGGGACTTGTTGGAATGTTCGGACGTGGTCCCGTGGGGCTCGGGTGTGTTTCGGATCAATTTTGGACCATTTCTTCTTCATATTGTGTTGCTTGTTTCTGCTGAAGTCTGGTGCGCCAAAGTGTTCTTCACGATCGCAGATAAGGAGATGCGATCGCGTAGAGGAAAGATTTGAGCTGGACAGTTTCTTAATCGCGATCGCGATTTGATAGATGTGATCGCATAGCTTGGTGTCGATACGGTGCACGTTCACACAATGGAGGATGCGTTCGCATAGTGTTGAGACTGGGAAGCTGGGAACTGTAATTTCCTCAATGCGTTCGCGTAAGAGGTGACACGTTCGCGAAGTGTGGCAGCCTGTGTGCTTCGCGTTCGCATGGTTTAATGCGTGATCGCGTAGAGTATTTGTGGAGGCAGTGTTGTTTGTTCATCGCGATCGTGAAGGTTTGTACGCGATCACATAGTGTATTTCAAGGGCAGTGCATTTCTCTTCTTCATGATCGCGATGGTATTTCCGCGATCGCGATTCATTAATTCGTCCAGTGAATATAAAGTACTCTATTTCGAGGGTTTCAGCCATTTTTACATATTTGAAGCTATGGAGCTCGGATTGAGATGATTTTTGAAGCGATTTTCACCATATGGATTGGAGTAAGTATTCTCTACTCGGTTTTGATTTTATTTCATGAATCTATCTTCGTTTTTGGCATTTGATTGAGGATTTCAAGAGAGAAATTGAGGGGTTTTGTCTAAGTTTTATAGAGTGAATTTTTGAGTTTTTAACATCGATTCAGAGTCAAATTTGAGTGAAACTAGTATGGTTGGACTTGTAATTAAATGGGTTATCAAATTTTGTGAGTTTTGTCGGGTTTCAAGTTGCGGTCCCGGGTTTGACATTTTGGTTGACTTTAGGGCTTTTGATTAAAGATTCTACCTTTATCAATTGGGTTTGTTTCCTTAGGCATTATTTGATGTATTTGAGTTGATTTTGGCTAGTTTCGAGCCGTTCAGAGGTCGGTACGCACGGGGTGGTATTTTTGGAGCATCGTTTGGCTTGCTCGGTATTGGATTTGGCTTATTCGAGGTAAGTAATACTTTTAAACTTGGTGCTGAGGGTATGAACCCCTGAATATAGGTGATATATATTTGGTGTTGAGGTGACACACATGCTAGGTGACGGGCGTGTGGGCGTGCACCGTGTGAATTATGACTGGGTTGTTTCTATGGTACTGTATAGTTACCTAATCTTGTTTTATCCATGAGATTTCTACGTGTTAGAGTAATTAAGCTGTGATCCATATTAGAAATCATGTTTAGGCTATATGCTTATTCTGTTGGGACCCACTGAGGTCATATCTGCTGTGAAGTTATTTGCTTAAATAGCAGTTACATACTTAGTCATACTCATTCATTTGCATATCATATCTCAGTCTCTGTTGTTATTTATTGGTACGTCATATCATCATTTTTGGCTGATTTTCATGACATTGTGAGCCTGAGAGACTGGAGAGACTGATGATTGAGTGAGGCCGAGGGCTTGTTTGTGGGTGATATTTATGCGATCGGGCTGCAGGTCCCAGCATGCTTAATTGATTCATGCCATGATTGACTTATTATAGCGCTTGGGATGAATCTGCCCCTTCGGAGTCTGCACACCCATAGTGAGTGCAGGTACCTACTGATTATGAGTGCCGAGTGTTTAGTGCGAGCGTCGAATGCGAGTGCCGAGAGCGAGTGCTGAGTGATTGAGAGGATTGAGTGATTGTGAGACTGAGTGACTGTGAGGACTGAGTGACTGGGAGGACTGACTGAATTGATACTCTGAGAGTATGCATATGGTTTTATCACGGTGTTGCATTGCATTCGACATGGACACTTGACATACATGCATAGAGATACATTTTTCTCATATTGTACGGTATTGCATCATTCATGACTTCACATACACATTGACATGTAGGCATAGATATGAACTTTCCTCATGCCATTTGACAATGAAATATCTTACCTGTTGTTGAGAGTTTTTGGAAAATATCACAGTTTTTCAGATTTATTCATATTTTGGTGATTTTAGTAAAAGATTTGGGTTTTTGTTAGTGTTATACTTGAAAACGTGAGATCTTCAAATTCAACTTACTTATAAGATCTCTTTAACTTAATAACGTGAGATCTTCAAATTCAACTTACTTATAATACCTCTCTAATTTAGTAACATGAGAATTCATAACATATTCAACCAATTCCTACAAGGATTCCAGCGTTAGCAACCTCAAACCAACGAGAGTTCAACAAGCTTTCTTGAAACAAAATTCCAACGAGATTTCTTAGTACCTTAGCAACGTGAGATTTTGCGATTCTAAGGAAGTACTGTGCAACCTTTTCCAAGAATATTATATGGATTTTTCCTACTCCAGGTATGTGAAGGCTAAGCCCTTCCTTCATTTTAGCATGATCTCGTAATTACATGTGTTTGATAACGAGGCATAAAGAGAAGTTCATACTCCCGAATTTATATACATTATCCTAGTCTCATAAATTACAGTATTTTCCTTATCGGGACTTCATATTTAATTGAGTATTGTCTTCTTCCAGTTAAAAGAGCAGAGAGACTATATATACAATATTACAGTATTTTTATTACCATCGAGCTATAATCGATGGGCAGGCCCCTATTGGGCAACCTCTGATCAGATGGTAAGTTATATACCGAGCTTGTTGTGGCCGAGCGCCTATGAGAGAGCCCAGTTGGCCAAGATACAAAGCCTAGTATGGCCGAGTGCCTATGAGCGAGCCTACTACGGCAGAGTAGTTATATATATATCGAGCCGTTTAGGGTCGGACAGTTATTTTACTTACTATATTGAGAGAGTTGAGTCAGTATCAGCAGGTAAGCATATCTTCAGATTATCTTTGACTCCCAGTTACTTTCAGTTATTATATTATCAGTTCAGTTTCAGCTTTCAGTATATTTTCTTACATACTCGGTACATTATTTGTACTGACATCCCTTTTGCCTGGGGACGCTGCGGCTCATATCCGCAGGTCTCGATAGACAGGTCGAGAGTCCTCCAAATAGGCGATCAGCTCAGCGGAAGATATTGGTGCACTCCATTTGCTCCAGAGTTGCTTATTTGGTCAGTATGATTTAGATGTATATTGTTTGGTATGGCGGGGCTCTGTCCCTACCCTTATGACAATTATGTATTCTTAGAGGCTTGTAGACAGATGTCATGTACGTAAAAGATTGTATGGCCTTGTCGGCCTATGTTCAGTGTACGAGTGGTTATTTTGGTCTTATAGGCTCATATGTCTTATGTATAAGTTGGTATTACATGTTGTATTCTACCTATCTCACGGCAGCCTCTCCGGCTCAGTTATCTATGATAGTATGATATGAAAATATACGTAATATTGGCACTCGGTTGAGTAAGGTACCGGGTGCCCGTCGCGGCCCATCGATTTGAGTCGTGACATGCTTGGTATAATCCTTCTTGCTTTGCACATTCTTCACGTTCGTCCATGGAGAATTGAAGAGTAGGAATTCTATGGACAAGTTGGAAAGGTATCAAACTCATTTTTGTGAGAGGCGTGACAGATTGATTGTAATTCAAACTTGGTGCATATGAGATGATATTGTTAGGATTTGGAGTAGATTCATTAATGCTTGGAATTGGCAGATTTGAACCGGAAATAATCTGGGACATGTTAGAGAATCCCAGGCGATTTGTTACTACAGTAAATGCTTTGGTATTTTTAAGATTTGTAATAGCTGGGTTAGAATTTTGGAGTAAAACTTGTTGGGGTGTGTTCGCCTTATCAAGTGGGGGAGAATGTAATGACCCAGCCGGGCATGAGTGACTGAGTGAGGCTGAGGGCTTGTTTGTGAGTGATATTTATGGGATCGGTCTGCATGCCGTAGCATGCTTAATTGATTCATACCATGATTGACTTATTATAGCGCATGGCCTGAATCTGCCCCTCCGGAGTCTGCACACCCACAGTGAGAGCAGGTACCTACTGAGTGCGAGTGCCGAGTGTCAAGTGCGAGTGCGGAGCTCGAGTGCCGAGAGCGAGTGCCGAGTGATTGAGAGGACTGAGTGACTGTGATGACTGAGTGACTATGAAGACTGAGTGACTGGGAGGACTGACTGAATTGATACTCTGAGAGTATGCATATGGTTTTATCATTGTGTTGCATTACATTCGACATGCACACTTGACATACAGGCATAGAGATACATTTTTCTCATGTTGTACGGTATTGCATCATTCATGACTTCACATACACATTGACATGTAGGCATAGATTTGAATTTTCCTCATGCCATTTGACAATGAAATATCTTACCTGTTGTTGAAAATGTTTGGAAAACATCACAGTTTTTCAGATTTATTCATATTTTGGTGATTTTAGTAAAAGATTTGGGTTTTTGTTAGTGTTATACTTGAAAAACATGCCTATTTTCCGGAATTGTGACTGAGCTGAGCATTATATCTCTGAGTTATTTCTTGTACCACTTTTATTATATTGTTATGAGCTATTGTTGGCTATTGGTGTTGGACTCTGGCCCCTTTCCCACCTCGCCAATACTTTCAACCTAAGGTTAGGTTTGTTACTTATTGAGTACATAAGGTCGGTTGTACTCATACTACACTTCTGCACCTTCCGTGCAGATTTTTGATGATGATGTTGTTGTGTATGGAGAGAGCTGGCATTGAAGACGTACATGCGTTCCGGTCATAGCTGCCTCTTGATCTTGGTAGCTTTAGAATTTTAATCTGTTCATATATATTTCAAACAGATGATGTATTTATTTCATACCAGCTTTGTAAACTCTAAATCTTAGAAGCTCATGATTTGTACTACCAGTCCTTGGGACTTTGTAAAAAAGCTCTGTTATTTCATCATTATTGTCTCATCAAATTTCATTGGAAATTGGTTTATTATTAATTGGCTTACCTAGCGAGTTGGGTTAGGTGCCATCATGGCTAGTTGGATTTAAGTGGGGGAGAATGTAATGACCCAGCCGGTCATTTTGAGCATTTATATTCCGTTCAGCTAGTTGAAGTCTCGAGCAGCATAATATGATGTATAATGACTTGTGTGAACCGTCGGTATTGGTTTTCAGGTTATTTGGAATTGATTTGGAAGAATAAATTTCATGATTGAAGCTTTAGAGTTGGAAGAATTGACCAAGTTAGACTTTTTAGTAGTTGACCTCAGATTTGAGTTTTTATGGTTCCGTTAGGTCCGGATGGTAATTTTGGACCAGGGTGTATGCCCGGAGTTTTACATATTTGGAGCGATGGAGCTTGGATTAAGTTTTGAAGTGATTTTCACCATATGGATTGGGATAAGTGTTCTCTACTCGATTTTGATTTTATTTCATGAATCTATCTTTATTTTTGGCATTTGATTGAGGATTTCAAAAGAGAAATTAGGGGGGTTTTGTCTAAGTTTCATAGAGTGAATTTTTGAGTTTTGAACATCGATTCGGAGTCGAATTCGAGTGACACTATTATGGCTGGACTTGTAATTGAATGAGTTATCGGATTTTATGAGTTTTGTCGGGTTCTGAGGTACGAGCCTGGGTTTGACGTTTTGGTTGACTTTGGAGCTTTTGATTAAAGATTCGACCTTTATCAATTGAGTTTGTTTCCTTACGCATTATTTGATGTATTTGAGGTTCTTTTGGCTAGTTTCGAGCCGTTCGGAGGTCGGTACGCGGGGGATAGTATTTTTGGAGCATCGTTTGGCTTGCTCGGTATTGGATTTGGCTTATGGTAAGTAATACTTCTAAACTTGGTGTTGAGGGTATGAACCTCTGAATATACGTAATATGTATTTGGTGTTGAGGTGACGCACATGCTAGACTCTTTTGCTATTTATTGGTATGTCATATCATCATTTTTGGGCTGATTTTCATGACATTGTGAGCCCGGGAGACTTGAGAGATTGATGACTGATTGAGGTTGAGGGATTGTTTGTGAGTGATATTTATGGGATCGGGTTGTACGTCGTAAGAGGCTTTATTGATTCATGCCATGATTAACTTATTATAGCGCTTGGGCTAGATCTGCCCCTCCGGAGTCTGCACACCTACAGTGAGCACATGTACCTACTGAGTGCGAGTGCCGAGTACGAGTGCGAGTGCCGAGAGCAAGTGCTGAATGATTGGGAGGACTGAGTGACTGTGAGAACTGAGTGGATGGGAGGACTGACTGAATTGATACTCTGAGAGTATGCATATGATTTTATCACTGTGTTGCATTGCATTCAAAATGCATACTTGACATACAGGCATAGATATGCATTTTTCTCATATTGTACGGTATTGTGTCATTCATGATTTCACATACACATTGACATGTAGGCATAGAGATGTACTTTACACATGCCATTTGACAATGAAATATCTTACCTGTTGTTGACAGTTTTTGGGGGAAATCATAGTTTTTTAGAATTATTCATATTTTGGTGATTTCAGTAAAAGATTTGGGATTTGTTTCACTGCTATACTTGAAAAGCATGCCTATTTTCCAGAATTGTGACCGAGCTGAGCATTATATCTCTGAGTTATTTCTTGTACCACTTTTATTATATTGTTATGAGCTGTTGTTGGCTATTGATGTTGGACTTTGGCCCCTTTCCCACCTCACCAATACTTTCAACCTAAGGTTAGGTTTGTTACTTATTGAGTACATGGGGTCGGTTGTACTCATACTATACTTCTACACCTTTCGTGCAGATTTTTGATGATGATGTTGTTATGTATAGAGAGAGATGGCATTGAAGACATACCTGTGTTCCACTCATAGCTGCCTCTTGATCTTGGTAGCTTTAGAATTTTAATCTGTTCATATATATTTCAGACAGATGATGTATTTATTTCATACCAGCTTTGTAAACTCTAAATCTTAGAAGCTCCAGTTCTTGGGATTTTATATAAAAGCTCAATTATTTCATCATTATTGTCTCATCAAATTTCATTGGAATTGGTTTATTGTTAATTGGCTTACCTAGCGGGTTAGGTTAGGTGCCATCATGACTAGTTGGATTTTGGGTCGTGACAAAATCTATATAGAAAACTGTCATTTGGAACTTGTGTGCAAAATTTGAGGTCATTCCGAGTTGATTTGGTATGGTTCAACACGCGTTTTGGAAGTTGAAAGTTTAAAAGTTCAATAAGTTTGATTTGAGGTGAGATTCATGATTTTGACGTAGTTATGTGTAATTTGAGGCCTTGAGTAGGTCCGTATTATGGTTTAAAATTTATTTATATGCTCGGCTGAGGTCTTAGGGGCTCGGGTGTGTAACAACACGGTCAGTCGTTCTGCATATTTTAGCCCCGATCCCCTAGTTTATGTTCCTTCTATGTTATATTGTAGTTACGTGACTTACCAGGGTGCTTGGTGTCGGGTTCGGGATAGTTTCAGAGTGACATGTGAATCATAGTCCCTAAGTTATAAGTTTAAGTCGTAGGAGTTGACCGTAGTTTGACTTATGTGAAGATGACTCCGGAATAGAGTTTTGATGGTTCCAATAGCTCCGTATGGTATTTTTGTCTTAGGAGTGTGTCCGGATATTGATTTGGAGTTCCGTATGTCATTTCTGCACGATTTGGCAAAAGTTGAAAAATGGAAGATTTTTGGGAAGTTTGACCGAGAGTTGACTTTACTGATATTGGGGTTAGATCCCGATTCCGGAAATTGGAATTGGTCTATAATGTCATTTATGACTTCTGTGCAAAATTGGGTGTCAACCGAAGTTGTTTTGGTATGAATCGGCGTTGGTTTCGGAATTGGGAAGTTCATAGTTCATAGGCTTCAATTTGGGTTGCAATTCGTAGAATTTGTATTGTTTGATGTGATTTGGGGCCTCCAGTAGGTCTGTTATGTGTTTTGGAACTTGTTGGTTTATTCGGACGGGGTCCCGGGGGCCGCGGGTGTGAATGAGATGGAAATTAGATCATTTTTGGAGTTAGTGTTTTGTTGAAGTCCGTTGATCTGGTGTCATCGCACCTATGGTGGGTCTGGCCGCATGTGTGGTCACGCAGATGCGCCTTGTTCATTGCAAAAGCGGAGGAGCCAGCCCAGGCCTGGGTTCGCAGGTGCGGACGCCTGAGCACATATGCGCTTCTGCAGGCGCGACCCTTTTCTCCGTAGAAGCATAATTTGAGGAGGGGGCCTCAGACAGGACCATAGGTGCGGTCTCTTTCTCCGTAGAAGCGGGCTCGCAGGTGCGGGCCATGGACCGTAGAAGCGGAACCCGCACCTGCGATGGGTTTTTCGCATGTGCGGCATTACAGAAGTGGTACAAGGGTCGCAGATGCGAGGATCACTGGGTAGAAAAGGTAAAATTTGAGGGTTTGATTTCATAATTGATTTTGGGACTTTGAGAGCTCGGTTTGAGGCGAAAGTTCGAGGGATTTTCAGAGAGGACTTTGGGATAAGGAATTGTAACTCGTTTTTTTTATTAATTCCCATGAATCTATTGATAATTTCATCATTTAATTGGTATTTTGGCGCTTGAAATTGGGGGGAAATGGTAGAAACTCCTTAGACTAAATGTTTGAGTTTTGAAAGGCGAAATGAGGTCGGATTTTAATAATTCTTGTATGGTTGGACTCGATATCAAATGGGTGTTCGGTATTTGTAATTTTGGTCGGGTTCCGAGTCGCGGGCCCATGGTGACTTTTTGGGTCGATTTTGTCAATTCCTTACTAGGATCGTAATTTCATTGTTTGAATTAGTTTCTTATAGTTATATTTATAGTATGAAATTATTTTGGCTAGATTCGAGTCATATGACGTTGGAAATCAAGGGAAAGGCCTTCTTGTTGATTGAGTTAGCGTGGTTTGAGGTAAGTGACTTATCTAATCTTTTGTGGGAGAAACACCTCTTAGGATTTGGTATTGTTGTGATAATTATGATATGTGAAAGCCGTGTATGCAAGGTGACGAGTGAGTACACGGGCTAAATGTGAAATTTCCGGTTTTTAGCTATGTAGTTCTCTTTCATGCCTTAATTGAGTTACTTTAATATGTTGAAGTCCTCATAATTAGTCTAATTTCATATGCCTACTTGTCTTATCTCTTATTTGCAACTTGTACTTGAAATTGTTATTCTTGGAATATCATGTTGTTGAATTTAGTATTGAGTTGCAAAGGTCGTGGTTCCTATTGAGGAAAAGTATAAGTTATGAGACATCATTTTATTGTGTTACTCTCCGGTTGTTATTGTTGAGACTTGTGTACATTGTGGTTGAGACGTGGGTTCCTTTGTTTGGTTTTCTGGCAAGTTGTGAAATTTGGGCACTTGAGGTGCGAATTGTGATACGTTGTGATATTGATACACATGCGGTGGTATAAGGTCTGGGACTTGAAACACATGCGGTGTGATAAGGTGAGCTTGATACACGTGGCTAGTAGGGGAACTACTAGAAGCCATGCAGTGTGATAAGGTGGGCTAAAACGCGGGATGCTATCTCGGGAAAATGATTTTTAAAATTAAATGTAAAGTCTCCCGCGGTGATATAAGGAAAGGTTACGAGTTATTTTTATGATTTGGGGCTACGAGGCGGTACCTCGGTAGTGGCCCTTGTTGATATTTCTCTACTTGTTGTAGTTGCTTAGGTTGCTTGTTTTCTTAACATGTTTATCCTCGTTTCCTTCTGTGTTGTATTAACTGTCTTGATTCTGTGTTGTTAGTTTCCATAAATTTCCGTATTGCTTCATTTCCATTGTCTTTATTAGTATATCATTATATCTTTCCCCTTGTTTCTTATTATCTCTGGTAGGACCTTGACCTGACCTCGTCACTACTCTATCAAGTTTAGGCTCGGCACTTACTGCGTACCGTTGTGGTGTACTCATGCTACGCTTCTACATATCTTTTTGTGCATATCCAGGTACTACCTATCAGTCCTGGCATTAGTGAGCTAAGGTTGCTTTGGAGACTTCAAGGTACACCTTCCCGCATCCGCAAACCTAGGAGTCCCCTTCTATCCTGTTTTTCCTTATTTCATTATACTATCTTAGACACTGATGTATAGGATTGTGTAGAATTGTTACTAGAGCTTGTGACTTATACTTCATTAGGTTTTGGGGATTGTACATTTTAAGTTATAGATTGTATTTATGCAGTTGTTGAAGTTTTGAGCTTTTAAGTTGTTATTTCAATTTTTTTCCGTATGTTGATAGGCTTACCTAGTTTTAGAGACTAGGCACCATCACGAATTCCTACAGAAGGAATTTGGGGTCGTGACAAGGGTGCGTTTTAGGGTGGTTTCGGACCTTTACAGAATTGGTTGCGTTGTTGTTTTCTGCTGTTATCTGGTGCCTCTGGTGCTATTCGCGATCGCGAAGGTCTAGCCGCGATAGCGAAGTGTGATTTGATCCTCTGGTGGTTTTTTCATCGCTGACGCGACAGATGGTACGCAATCGCGGAGTTTTGGATTGATTATAGTTCATGTTCGCGCATAGGGCATCACAGACGGGTAGGGTTGAGCGGGAGTTGGAGAATTCTTTATCGCATTCGCATAAGTCAGTTCGCATTCACAGAGCTTTAGTGTCTATGGTCATTGCGTTCGCATGGCCAGTATTGCGAACACATAGAGTAGTTTGGTGGTAGTAGCGTTTGTTCTTCGCGATCGCAAAGGATGTCCCGCGATCGCCATGAGTATTGTTGTTCAGTGATTATAAAGTACTCTATTTCGAAGGTTTTGGTCATTTTATCATATTATGAGTTATGGAGCTCGGATTTGGGAAATATTGGAGGCGATTATCACCATATGGATTGGGGTAAGTATATTCTACTCGGTTTTGATTATATTCCGTGATTCCATCTTCGATTTTTGTATTTGATTGATGATTTCAAAAGAGAAATTTGGGGGTTTTGTCTAAACTTTCCTAAAGTGAACTTTTGACTTTGGAACATCGATTATGAGTCGTATTTGAGTGAAATTATTATGCTTGGACTCGTAATTAAATGGGTTATCGGATTTTAAAAGTTTTATCGGGTTCCAATGTGCGAGCCAGGGGTTGACCTTTTTGGTTGACTTTCAGTAATTGATTAAAGGTTCGACCTTTATCGTTTCGGTTTGTTTCCTTTGGCATTATTTGATGATTTTTAGTTGCTTTTGTCTAGTTTCGAGCTGTTCGGGGTTGATTTGTGCGGGATGCCATTTCTAGAGTATCAGTTTGGCTTGCTCGGTATTGGATTGACTTGTTCGAGGTAAGTAACATATCTAATCTTGGATTTGAGGGTAAATATCCTTGAGAACAATCATACTTGATATGGGTTGGGGGTGACACACGTGCTAGGTGATGGGCGCGGGTGCGTGCACTGAGGTATTCATGAAATTGGTATTTTTAAGCTATTATATGGCTTATTTTGTGATCATGCTTCTTTGATATTATGTTTTCTCCATTTATGTGACTACATGGGATATTATTCTTGCGGTAAATCATATCTAGGCTACATGTTCACTTGTTTGAGACATGATAGGGCTATTTTCGCCATGTTCAACTATTTGCCTTAGCCGTAGTCATATTGTACAGTAATGATAGTTACATCTACATGTTATACCTAGATCTCTATGCACTTTTGATATGTTGTCTCACATGTTATTTGTGTTCTTGTACGTGACACGAGTTTGAACTATATTTGGGACATATTGTGTAATTCTGTATTATTATATTGGATTATGTTTCTGGGAGATGTCTGCATATTGATACCTGAGTGGATTGTTGACTGATTTGGGCCATAGAGCTGTATTGGTATGGATATTTGGATCGGGTTGCATGCCGCAAAGGTTATATTGATATTGAGGTGACGCGTATGTTAGGCCCCATATTGAGCTAAGTTGTACTGATTTGAGGCTACGCATGAACTATGCCACACTATTTAGGCTATGTGATAATGATTAGCGCTTCGGTAGGATCCGTCACTTCGGAGTCTAACATACCAGTAGTGGGCACAGACATAGTATTTTATATACTTGATTTGATGATGGGCAGTTATGCCATGCACCCGTACAGTGCTAAGTGTGATTATTTTGATGGATCCACGTGGATATTGTTTGGGCATTTGAGCCAGCAGCTGAGTGTGCTATGACCGCGTGTACTTACTGAGTTCACTGTGACATCCGATTACTTGACATGTATATTTGACGTGTAGGCATAGAGATGTACCTTCCTCATGCTAGACAATGAAATAACATTTGATTATTTGACATGTATATCTCACATGTTGTCATAGAGATGTACCTTCCTCATACTAGACAGTGACATGCCATCTGATTACTTGACATGTAGGCATAAGATGCATTATTTTCATGCTAAATGGTAAATGAAAAGTCTTATCTGCTGTTGTAAATTTGGAAAAACATCATTCTTTTTATAAACTCATGTTTAATTGATTTCAGTGGTAAGATTTAGACTGGGACTGTTATACTTAAAAAGCATGTCTACCCTCCAGTATCTGTGAACAAGCTGTGCATTACATCTCTTGAGTTATATACCTTTACTATCTTCACTATACTGTTATGAACTGTTATTGGCCTTTGATGTTGGACTCCAACTTTATTCTAAGCTCGTCACTGCTTTCAACCTAAGGTTAGGTTTATTACTTATTGAGTACATGGGGTCGACTATACTCATACTACACTTCTGCACCTTGCGCGTAGATCTTGGAGTTGATGTCGCTATGTATGGTAGGAGCCGACATTGAAGATGTACCTGTGTTCCGGTTAAAACTGCCACTTGTCCTTGGTATCTCTAGATTTTCAAATCTTTCTATGTATATTTCGAAAAAATGATATATTTATTTTGTACTAGCTTTGTAAATTTCAAGTCTTAAAAGCTCATGATTTGTATTACAATCCTTAGGATTTTGTATAGAAGTTCAGATATTTTATTCATTGATTCCTATATTCCTTATTTGAGTTGTGTTGACTGTTAATAGGCTTACCTAGCGGGTTATATTAGGTGCCATCATGACTAGTATGATTTTGGATCGTGACAAGTTGGTATCAGAGCCCTAGGTTCATAAGTTCTACTAGTCATGAGCAAGTGTCTAGTAGAGTCTCGCGAATCGATATAACGACGTTCATACCTATCTTCGAGAGGCTACGAGGCATCTAGGATAAACTTTTCATTTTTCTTTCCTTATCATGTGGCGTTGATTCAGCTTAAAGTGTAGCTCCTTGAATTCCTTCCACTCACTTATGTGTTATGTGACCGCTCGGTATTAGCTGTGCATTTACGATTTGTGATTCCATGGATGAGGTGCGAGGTGTGTTTTCTTTGTTTCAGTAATGGAACAGTCTGAAGAACTTGAGGCCAAGGTTTGACCGTAACTTGGGCTCGGTGGTTTCAGTTGTGTGACTATGTGCTTTTGGACTTATATGTCCAATAGTGTCCCTAGGAGTGGGATTTATGGCTAGGTAAGTGGTTGTTTAGCTATATGATGAGTATGATGTGACTGCGGGATATGTTCAGATGGTTTGGATGTGATGACAAGAGTTTGCTTGAGGTGTGAAATAGACTATTGGGTGCTTGATTTCTGTCTTGATGTGTTGTATAGTCTCGAGGTATGAGCGTGTTGAGGGATCTTTTATGTTGTTCTTTTATGGGAAGAAGTAGATTCTTATGTTTTGTTGACGAGCTTAGACTCTGGAAAACATAGTGAATGCATAGTGGTTGTGAATATGGTAGGGAGTAAAGAGATACCAGTTTAAGGCTAAGCAGGTAGGTCATTTTCTGCAAGATGTTCTGAGGAAGTGTGATCCCTATGATGTTTTTGTGGAGAGTTTTCTCTTGCTGGTGGGTAATATGTGTTACAACTTAGTTTGGATCTCTTGAGGAGGTTTCCATGAATTTCACAAGAAGAAATGTGAGCTTAGAAGATGATTTGAGATATTTCAATGATTAGTGATACCTGGGTTCATGAAGGATTTTGTTGAATTACGGTGCAGGATTATGGCAGTTATGGAATAAGGGGATTGTGGGATATCAGATATTATGTCATTTAGCTTTGAGCCAAGTGGGGGAGTCTCCTATCAACGATCAAATTGCAATGTTATGTGTTGTATTAGTTTCGGTCTGAGACATGTTTGAGGATCAATTATGACTTGATGAAGTTGATTTTGAGGATGACTCGGGTAAGGAACTTTTTGGATGCATGATGTATTACACCTTATGGATATATGGAAGACTTGTAATGGTTTAGGTTTGCTGTTCATGATGAATGTAATGTACTAAGAAAAGGGAGTCACTTAGTTGGGTTACTTCTTTGGGTGTTGGTGTGTTAATGGGGCACAAGTCGTTTGGCTCGTATTAGCGGTAAAATTGAGAGTAGAGTAGAGTGGAGGACTCTCGAGAAGGTTCTAATGGATTCAAGATTCATATGTGGAATTTTAGAAATTTCGGGAATTGTAAAAGGCTAAGATCTGAGACTGCATTAGATGGTGTTGGGACTTGCAGTATATCTGTATCATTAGAGATTCTATGTTTCAGTATCAGAGAGGTTAAGGAAACAACTTCAGATTTACAGAAGGTCTCCTTAGAGTGGGTGTCTCAGTTGTGGTACTTTTGGGGTGCTTAAGAGGGAACACAACGTCTTATAGTCTTTAGGACGATGTGGTTTCATACCGAGATCTTTTACGGTAAGCGCTGGGTTGAGGGTCGTAGTGTACTAGCAAGAGGAAGTTTCAACTCGAGGGTAATTCGGAAGGAACTCAGAGAAATAGGACATCTTGGTAGTAGGTTGGATTAGCACGGTAATGGATATGATCAGTACTTTTGGTTCCTATGATGCGGTGAGGCATTACCAGTGTTTTGTGGCAATACTCTTGGGTTTGGCGACCTGCATCACTTGGTTGAGTTAGAGGGATTCAACTCCGATGGCTTAGTTATGTGCATATGGGTTTCTTAGAGTTCTCGACGGTGTCGACCTCGGCTTGAGATGGATATTTTCTACAAGCATATGGGGTATGTTGCGTGTTGTATTTTCTCGCAGATGGGGTCTACTGGTAGGTTTCTAGCTGATGGAGTATGTATCCTGTTGGTGCTTTAGAGTTTTTAATGAGATTCTCGTACTTTCATATGATAGCATGATAGATACGGTGCGGCGTGTGGGATTGAGGTTTGCATGAACAAGGCTGCGGTACAATTTTGAAGGGAAGGTCATGCATCTTAGATAGCATGGACAGTCTTAGATATTTAGATGAATGCTAGTACTACTTGGTATTACCTGAGAACAATGCACATTTCAGAAGGCGCACTATGTTTTGACTTACAGATGCTTCATTGTTATTATAGTACTCGCCTGGTTGATCGACAACTGATGTTCAGATTTTGCTATGTGGCATGGAAGAATTATAGAAGTATTTCTCGTGGGATGATTGTGTATGAGAGATATGTTAGTCATTCAAGCGGTAGAGTTGGGATCAAATATGGTGATTCATGTATTCTAGGGTGGAGACTGGGAGTTTTCAGAGGCAAATTGCTCCTTGGTCTCGGCCTATGAAGGTATGGTCAAAGTTAGACAACTAATAGTATGTGTTATGGTTAGGTTATTGTGGTCTTTTGGAGGATTATTTATCTATTTGTGGATGACCAAAGTTGATTTGGGGGCCCATTGGTAGGCCTAATGAGGATGTGTATCCTACACCGGGTCAGATTTGTTGACTCGCACTACTATTATTGGGGGATGTGTCATTCAGTTAGTGTTGAGCTTGTTCGTGCTCTGATATATTCTATGTGTTACTCTTCTATACTACGATGGGTTGTGGTATGTTGGTTATTTGCACACATGATGCGTTTTTGTTTCGGTCTTGTGGTGAAGTTCGAGCGAGATGGTTCTTGGGGTGTTGAATAGCTGATTGCGCCTTGATTATGGTCCTTCCGGATGTGGTATATTGTGCATCAGTTTCTCCATGGCTATGGTCACGCACCTCGTGTGTTTGTTTTTTATTTGCGTATGGTTGTTGATTTTGAGCATTATGGCTCGAGGTATTTCATGTGGACCAGTGTTTGGATTGGGTAATGCACTGCAGCAGAGTTATGTTGGGATACGATCCTTTGTGTTGATTTTATGTGTTTTGGTTTTCCCTGTGGGTTGGGTTTATAGCATTGAGCTTATGGTGGTACATGTTGATCTTGCAGGGTGGTTCTCTCCTTTGAGTCATTTTCCTTTTCTTGGGTACATTTGAATTGTTGCTTATTGGTGCACAGATTGCACGATTTGTGGCTTTAGGTGGTATTGGTGCGGCATATCAGTAGAGAGGCTATATTTGATGAAATGAGGTCATTGGACATAGAATAGGTGATATCAAATTTGATTACGGTACGCTTGGGAGAATAATTTCGCTACTCAACATAGAATTGGGTTGCGGTCAATGTTCAACGAGAGAGCTCCACGACCTGTTGATTTGATAGGTGGTTATGAGTCTCTGCGTGTTTATTTCATCATTGGAAGTGTAGGAAGGTTTAGAACAAGGTTTTATTGGATATGATGTTTGTTACCGGTACTTGGTTTGTTATTGGGCAGCTATTGTGGTCGGAAGTTATTGCTATAAGAAACAGGATTATACGGTACATCATGCGATTACATCTTGGATTATGATTATGTCTTGGTATAACTTGTTCATACTTGCACAATGTATAGATGCGAGAATCAGATCTTATAATGAGTTCCAAATGTTGGAGATTTGATTCTAAGGTTTATGGGCTAAGGTTGCAGTACCGATCTTCAGTTAGGTTATGTTTTCAGGGTTATATTGATTGGGGTGACGTGCGATCACCCATGGGTATGTGCATGGTGAGTTTACACAGTGATTTGATGTCTTTAGAAGGACTCTTAGCACGTTCGAGGACGAACGTATGTTTAAGTGGGGGAGAATGTAACTACCCAACCGGTCGTTTTGAGCCTTTGCATCCCGTTCAACTGTTTGAAGTCTTAAGTAGCTTCATACAATGTATTATGACTTGTGTGAGTCGTCGATTTTGGTTTTCAGGTGATTCGAGATTGATTTGGAAGAATAATTCTCAATTAGGAAGCTTTATGTTGGAAGAGTTGACCAAGTTTGACTTTTGTGTATTTAACATTGTATCAGAGTTATGATGGTTCCGTTGGGTTCGAATAGCGATTTTGGACTTGGGAGTATTCCTGGATTTGTATTTGGACATTTTTAGGAGGTTTCGTTGCTATTTAGCAAAAGTTGATAATTTGAAGGTTTGGAAAGTTCATAGGTTTGACTGGGAGTTGACTTTGATGATATCGGATTTGGATTTTTATTCCGAGAGTTGCAATAGGCTTGTTATGTCATTTAAAACTTGTGTACAAAATTTGAGGTGATTCCGTGTTGATTTGATGGTTCGGCATGGGTTTTGGAAGTTGAAGGTTCAAAAGCTCATTAAGTTTGATTTGAGGTGCAATTCATGGTTTCGATGTGGTTATGTGCAATTTGAGGCCTCGAGTAGGCCCGTATTATGTTTTGGAACTTGTTGGTACGCTCGGAAGGGGTCCCGAGGGGCTCAGGTGAGTTTCAGAGTGGTTTTGGACCTTTTCGGAGTTAGTTGCATTGCTCGTTTCTGTTGTTATCCGGTGCCTCTTGTGTTCTTCACGATTGTGAAGGTCTAGCTGCAATCACGAAGTGTGATTTGATCCTATGTTGGTTTGTTCATCGTGGACGCGACAGATGGTACACGATCGCAGAGTTTTGGATTGATTATAGTTCGCGTTCGAGCATGGGTTATCGCTGACATGTAGGATTGGGCCGGAGATGAGAGCTGGAGAATTATTTATCGCATTCGCGTAAGACCGTTCGTGAAGCTTTAGCGTCTCTGGTCATCGCATTCGTGTGACCAGTATCATGAACGGATAGAGTATTTTGGTGGCAATAGCATTTGTTCTTCGTGATCGCGAAGGATGTCCCGCGGCCGCGTTGGCTATTGCTGTTCAGTGATTGAAAAGTACTCAATTTCGAAGGTTTTGGTCAATTTATCATATTTTGAGTTATGGAGCTCGGATTTGGGCGATTTTGGAAGCGATTTTCACCACATGGATTGAGGTAGGTTTTTCTACTCGGTTTTGATTATATTCAGTGATTCCATCTTCGATTTTGGCATTTGATTGATGATTTCAAAAGAGAAATTGGAGATTTTTGTCTAAACTTTTCTAAAGTAAATTTTGAGTTTTGAACATCGATTTGGAGTCAGATTTGACTGAAATTAGTATGGTTGGACTCGTTATTGAATGAGTTATCGAATTTTGTATGTTTTGCCAGGTTCCAAGGTGCGGGCCCGGGGTTGGCTTTTTTGGTTGACTTTGAGTAATTGATTAAAGATTCGACCTTTATCGTTTGAATTTGTTTCCTTTGGCATTATTTGATTTGTGCGGGATGGCATTTCTAGAGTATCGGTTAGCTTGCTTGGTATTTGATTTGAGTTGTTCAAGATAAGTAACATATTTAAACTTGGATTTGAGGGTAAATATCCATGAGAACTATGATACTTGAGATGGGTTGGGGGTGACGCATGTGCTAGGTGATGGGCACGGGTAAATGCACCGAGGTATTCATGATATGGGTAGTTCTTAGGTTATTATATGGCTTGTTTTGCGATCATGCTTCTTTAATATCATATTTTCTCCATTTATGTGACTACAAGGGATATTATTCAAGCTATAAATCATGCCTAGGCTACCTGTTCAATTGTTTGAGACATGATAGGGCTATTTTTGCTGTGTTGAGCTATTTGCCTTAGCCGTAGTCATACTATACAATCATGATAGTTACATTTGTATGTTATACCTCTGTCTATTAGCACTTTTGATATTCTATCTCACATGTTATTTGTGTTCTTGTGCGTGACACGAGTTTGAACTTTATTTGGGACACATTGTGTTATTCTATATTATTATATTGGATTGTGTTTCTATGAGATGTCTGCATATTGAGACCTGAGCGGACCATTGGCTAATGTGGGCCATAAAGCCGTATTGATATGGATATTTGGATCGGGTTGCACTCTGCAACAGTTATATTGATATTGAGTGACGCGTATGCCAAGCCCCATATTGGGCTAAGCTGTACTGATTTAAGGCTACGCGTGCACCAAGCCCTACTACTTGGGCTATGTAATAATGATTAGCGCTTGGGTAAGATCCGCCCCTCCGTAGTCCGACATACTAGCAGTGGGCGCAAGCATAATATTTTACATACCTGCTTTGATGATGGGCAGTTATTCCAGGCACGCGTACAATGCTAAGTATTATTATTTTGATGGATCCACGTTGATATTGTTTAGGCATTTGAGCCAGCACCTGGAGTGTGCTAAGATTGTGTGTGCTTACTGAGTTCACCGTGACATCTGATTACTTGACATGTATATTTGACACGTAGGCATAAAGATGTACCTTCTTCATGCTAGACAGTGACATGGCATCTGATTATTTGACATGTATATCTGACATGTAGTCATAGAGATATACCTTCCTCATGCTAGATAGTGACATGAAATCTGATTACTTGACATGTATGCATAGAGATGTATTTTGCTCATGCTAATTGTAAATGAAAAGTCTTATCTGATGTTGTAAATTGGGAAAAACACAAGTTCTTTTGATAAATTCATGTTTAATTGATTTCAGTGGTAAGATTTAGACTATGCTGTTATACTTGAAAAACATGTCTACTTTTTTGTATTTGTGAACGAGCTGGGCTTTACATCTCCTGAGTTATATACCTTTATTGTATTCATTATACTGTTATGGACTATTATTGGCCATTGATGTTGGACTCCTACTATCTTCCAAGCTTGTCACTACTTTCAACCTAAGGTTAGGCTTGTTACTTATTGAGTATACGGGGTCGATTGTACTCATACTACTCTTCTACACCTTGCGTGCAGATCTTCGAGCTGATATCGTTGTGTATGGTGGGAGTTGGCATTGAAGATGTACTTGCATTCCGGTTATAGCTGCCACTTGTCCTTGGTATCTCTAGATTTTCAAATCTGTCTATGTATATTTTGAACAAATGATATATTTATTTTGTACCAGCTTTGTAAATTCCAAGTCTTAGAAGCTCATGATTTGTATTACCAATCCTTGGTATTTTGTGTAGAAGTTCAGATATTTTATTCATTGATTCCTATGTTCCTTATTTGAGATGTGTTGATCGTTAATGGGCTTACCTAGCGGGTTAGATTTGGTGCCATCACGACTAGTCGGATTTTGGGTCGTGACATTCCCTCAAATCAAGGTTAACCAAGACGCGTACCTCTTTTCGAGACACAATAAACAATCCAACACGTCTTTTTTTAACAAGCCTCCAAACTAACCGAATCTAGTCAAATATCATTCAAATAATTCAAAACAATTTTTAGAAACTACCCTCGAATGAAAAAAGTTTGATTTTTAACATAATTTTAAAAAGTCAACAAAAAGTCAACCCGGGCATACATGATAAAATTCCAAAATTACGACCAAATCCCTATTACCCATCTACCCTCGATCCCGCATATGTGATTGGTTTCGAAATCCGACATCAATTCAAGGTCTAAATCTCAATTTTACAAAATTTCTAAATTTTTTCCAAAACCCTCCAATTTCTACTTTGAAATTCATAGATTTACGGAGCTAATCCTGTGTGAAGAAACCATAATATATTTCAAGGAATTGAACCGTAGCCAGAAGCGGCGATATGGCCACCACGCAGCCGTCCGGCGGTAGAAAACCACCGGACCAACCATAAAATACGCATCTTTCTACATCGCACAGCTCCCAAATGATTTCACATCCCAATTCGAACCCAGCTGCCCCAAATATCCATAATACAACAGGGTTCATCCTAACAAATCTTAGCCAGGTCAGTTCAAAAAATACCCAACCCAATTCGGGGCCAAATTGCATGATTCAAAGCGCCAGAGAGTGTTCTCTAAGTCAAATACCAGCTTCTCATCAAATTTCAATCCCCCCAGCTGTACCAAGCGTCACCCCAGATGTGCCACAATTTCACGCTATGTTCCAGGTCGACGGAAATGGAGTTATGGCGATCAAAAATATTAGAAACCAATGCGAATTGAGTTCTGCTGCTGTAGAGATTGATTCTAACATCTCGGACCACAACATCAATAACCCAAGTGTCCCAATTTCGTAAAAATCTACCTCTGCAGAGTTAAGCAAGCCAGGTGCTCGACAAAATGCCACAGACGTTTCTAAGGTCCAAACTGAGGGGCAATCCTTTGTTCATGCCTCCAAATGTCCTCCAAAAGATAGTCGCCAAGTCAATTTACAAGAACCAATTCAAAAAATTGATGCTCATATGCTGTCTTCTTCACCAGTTACACAAGGGATCGACACTAGTGTCCTAACTGTCCAAGCTGAGCAATCTGAAGATGAAATATCGTACTCAACTCAACATGTGTGCCCAACTCACGCTGCACTGCTCTCTAAAAATGGGATATAAACTGATTTCCTCGATCCAAAATGATAGGCATAGGCACACCATGCAGGAGGACAATCTCTCTAAGATATATCCGAGCCAAATGCTCAAAGGTGTAGAAAGTCATAACCGGAATAAAATGTGCAGACTTGGCTAGTCCATCCACAATGACCCATACAGCATCAAATCTCCTCTAGGTCCATGGCAACCCAACCAAATAATTCATAGTGATACACTCCCACTTTTACTCCAGTATATCTAACCTCTAAAGCAAACAACCCGGTCTCTAATGCTCATACTTGACGACCTGTTGACAGTTCAAACACCGTGTAACATGCTCAATGATGTCCTTCTTCATCATTCTCCACTAATAATACTGCTTCAAATCACGATATATCTTCGTAGCAGGTAAGTGAATAGAATACTGTGAATTGTGAGCCTCCTCAAGAATCAACTCCCTCAAGCCATCCACATTATGAACACAGATCCGACCCTGAAGCCTCAACATCCCATCATCACCAATAGTCACCTTCTTGTCACCACCTCGTTGCACTGTGTCACTAAGGACAAGCAAGTAGGGATCATCATACTGGCATGCCTTAATGCGCTTAAACAAAGACGATTGCAACACAACACCAACAAGTACCCTGCTGAGCTCCAAGATATCCAACCTCACGAACCTGTTGGCCAAAGCCTTAACATCCATAGCTAACGGTCTCTCAACAACCAAATAAATACCAAACTCTCCATGCTCTCCGCCTTTCTACTCAAGGCGTCAGCTACTACATTGACCTTCCCCGGATGATAAAGAATGGTGATATCATAGTTCTTCAGCAGCTCCAACCATCACCGCTGCCTTAAATTCAAATCTTTCTATTTAAATAGATGTTGGAGACTCCGTTGATCTGTATATATCTCATAAGATATGTCATATAAATAATGCCTCCAAATCTTGAGCGCGTGTACAATAGCAACTAACTCCAAATTGTGCACCAGATAGTTTTTCTCATGGGGCTTCAACTGACAGCCTGACACGTTGCGTAGGCAATCACCCTACCGTCCTGCATCAATACACATCCAAGAGTAACCCTCGAAGCATCATAATAGACTATATATGATCCCGATCCTGAAGGAAAAACCAACACTGAAGCCGTAGTCAATGCTTTCTTGAGCTTCTAAAAGCTCTCCTCACACTTGTCTGACCACCCTGAAAGGAGCGTCCTTCTGAGTCAACTGAGTCAATGGGGTTGCAATAGATAAAAATAGCTCCACAAAGCTGGTGATAAATCCCAGCCATGCCTAAGAAACTCTGAATCTAAGTAGCGGTAGAAGGTCTGGGCCAACTCTGAAGTACCTCAATCTTCTTCGGATTCACCTTGATCCCATCACTAGAT
This sequence comes from Nicotiana tabacum, assembly GCF_000715075.1. Lineage (NCBI taxonomy): Eukaryota > Viridiplantae > Streptophyta > Magnoliopsida > Solanales > Solanaceae > Nicotiana > Nicotiana tabacum. The sequence goes on from NC_134098.1 coordinate 12,370,415, forward strand.
ACCACATAACCCAAGAATACCACGAGTCTAGCCAAAACTCGCACTTAGAGAATTAGCATATAGCTTCTTTTTGAAAAAGTGAGATTTATATTCTTGAAAATTCTTAACGCAACAAGTAAGCGATCATTGTGCTTGAAAAATACTGCTATAAAAGCTATTTTTTCTTGCTTGAGCTTGTACTTGAAGATTTCTACTCAATCTTAAACTGCTTAAGAGACAATGGCTATATGTAACACTTTCTATAGAATAGTTGAAGCAAAAGGTGATGAAATATATGGTGATTTCGCGTTACCATATAATTATTAATCTATATTTTATGCAAGTTCTAAGCCTAAAGAAGGGTTAATTCCAAATAGAGAAGAACTATTCGCACCTTTAAAATCGATCAGAAACCTAGGTAATCTGATATCATGTAATAAACTATGTGTGTTGATAATATTATTAAAATTTACATGATATATATATAAATTTGTACATTGGTTATGTGTAACGAGTACTCTACCCTTACAAGAGATTGGAACAAATATATTTATCACTTAAAACTTTTTTTTATACTTAATCTATTAAAATTTATATTTTAAATCTATCAAATAAGGGGTGATTGCTTGTTCGCAACCATAAATTCAGAACTCACTAATTTGAAATTGTGGATATGCCTAGACTCATTTTCAATTAGTAACATGCTGCAATATATGTCTTATTACAATTAATTGAGCATGCATCTTTGAGATCTAAAACGGTGAATAAGTATATACAAATTAAATAAAAATCTAATAAGGCTTAACATTGACTAGTGCAATAGAGAAAGACCTGGAGATCAACAATAAAATTAAACTCAAGAAAGACCTTTTGGCAAGTCAAAATTAAACAACAGCTTGACGAACGCTGCATATGTCTCTTTCACGTGGTTCATTATTGATGGTGAATGTGACTTGTACTAAAGAAAGACAAAATGTGAAAGAAACAAAAAAATAATTGAAGGCTAATATAAAAATGACTAATATAATTGACTTAAGCTTATGACAACCATCTCTAATTAGCTATTTGAAGGCTAAAGAAATTTCATGTGTAAGGTGCTCTACATTAGGAGAGATTAAGGTGTGTAGCTCTTTGTTCGTCATTCTTTTCTTCTAATTTAGTTTGTTTCCTTTTGCTCTGATTTATCTAACATGCTTCTACTTTCTTTTCATTTACCTTATTTTATTTTAAATTTTTTCCCACCTTTTCAGTTTCTCATTCGCCGCCGGTATCCCATTATACAAATTCCATTCCTTCTTTATCTCTTCTCTCAGCCTCACTGATCTCCCCAAAAATTTATCTCTTGCAGCTTCTCTCGTTCCCTTTCCTTTTTCTGTTTGCGTTTTGCCTTTTCCTTGTTGTCGGGATAAGTTTTTGTCTAGACTTTAATCACAAAGGGGTCGTTGACTGCAGCAGTGAAAAATTAAATGAGAACTTCCATATAAACATTCTGCACATTTTTACGAAATGTGATTATTTATCATTAGCTTTGGATTAATTAAGGATAAGTGAAGGGCTAATGGTCTTTGGGTCGGCTAAATAGGTTACGAATTAATGGTTCGGTTTGGCAAAATGAATTGGGTAACAAATATGTTTATAGCCCTCTACGTGTTCATTTAATTGGTGGATCCGGGTGTTTTAACGGTAGAGGGGTATTCTAGCTCAAAAGTGTAAGGTAAGGGTATATATATTTGAATAGTATAACCGAGTGTAGATATAAACAATATTTGAAAGTATAGGGACAACTATAGCCCTTTTGCCGTTCTAAATATAGACCAAAAAGAAAGTCTATATTGGACACTGCTGTTAGATGCTGTTTTTGGTTTAACTATCTCCTTCTCTTTGTTAGTGTTTAAACGTATTTGCAAATTCTTCCTGGATATATAGTGTCCACCAATTTTAGACAATTACTGATGTATAACAATAACTAATATACGTATTCAATATGAAATCTTAGTGGGAAAGTCTGCTTTGGAACATAAGTGTTATGGAGAATACTTTGAAAAATAGGTCAAAACCAAATTGGCATGATTTAGTTATATTTTTAAGACTGAACGTTGTGCATAGTTGCAGTCCTAAAATTGAAGTTTTCCTTTCAGTTTCACTACTGTCCTCGTCCTTCAAAAGCTTGAAATGGAACTGAGCACAATATACTGGTACACTTGGCCAAATGATTTGGTGGGTGAATTTTGCGTTGGCGTCCATGATGAATGCCACTACCGGATACTTAAAATGGAGGCTAGATTCTTGAAATGCATCTTGCGTGTATTGACCGAGTATTCACTCCCCGAGTCTTTAAGAAATCACTTCTTCTTCATAAATAATCAAGTAAATGATATGTCTACGATTTGCTGTAATTATAAGAATAATAGGCTTTCTTATGGTCACATTGGTATAGAGGGTAACTTAGTACGAAAAGCTATTCAACCAAAGATCAGGGAAATTCTTGTCCTGTTATGGGAGTCAGAGAAGCCGTGGGGGAGGTATTGTGATGATATGTTCAGTATTGTCTCATATACTTTGGAGGATTTGGTCGATTGCATGGCTGATCGTCTTGCTCCTGACCTACTTGAGAAAATGAAGGCTCTTTCTTTCAAGCTAACATTCGAGAGAAGGTTCCGTTGGTCCATCAGAGATGGGTTTGCTAAGCGCGAAACCAACATGGATATCTGGCAGCAGTTTTGCAGTGACATATCTTATTCAGTGTCATGCCTGAATTGTTTGTATTGGCTTGATGACATCCCCAAAGAAATTGCTCAGGGACTTGAGCAACATCTTTCTTCATCGATTAGAAGGTGTGAGGATGCAATCCAGATTGATGCCAGAGACGTTCTTACTCGTCTGCATAAAGCTTCAGAGCTGTTGTTGACTTTTGATAGTTCAATAAACGATCTTCCGTTATATTTTGTGGACTTTGTCCTAGACAGTGTGGTTGAGTTACACAATTCTAAGGAAAATTCAAAGTTTCCAACCAAGGGTCTGTCTGAAACTCTGCAATATCTGGGGACTTCAATAGCTGATCGGTTAACACATAGCACTGAGAATGTTAAATTGAAAGGACAGGAAGCAATAACAAGGATAGATTTTTTACGAGCTGAAGTTATGGAAAAGGAAGTAGGAGCATCCAAACACTCTTTTGCTATCAATCCAAAGGTATTTTATGGATTTCTTATTATTTGCCATGGTTTTCTTTTCGGTAATAAATGTGAAATGTTACCATACCAACGACCAAATTGATTCACCTAAAGAGCACCTAGAACTTTAACCCCCCTTCTAGAAATGTTGTTAATAGTCAGCTAGGCCTCAAAGAAGAACAGTTAATTACATAATTTGTGGAATAACACTTGATATCTACTAGCTCTTTTTGTACCCTGTAACATCTCTAATCTACACTCAATCTCCTGCTGTATTTGTTCTACGACAAAATTGCTATTTACAGTTATATTCCGTAGCTGCTTCCAATTCCTTGCATTTGCCATAATTTTTTGCTTTCACTTTTTTATTTATTTATGCGCATTGGACCTAAGGTGAAAGTTTTTGATGCATTGATATCTTAAATGTCATATTGTCTAGGTGTTAGCAAGATCAATGAAATTCAAGCTCATTAGTATTCAGTGAATATAGTGGATTAAAGGACCTTTTCCTTCATATCTTTCCTATTTGTCGTGAATTACGTTATCTTAATAGTTCTTCCAACATTCCTGCTTCTAGGTAAATTTAGAGAAACAAGACTTTTAAAACAGTTCTTAATTTAGTAAATTTATTATTTAGGAATTTTAAGGTCACAATTACCTGAAGGACTGGAAAGAAGGTCCTACTTCATTTAAGCATATACACTAATTCAAACATTAAAATATGTTGGAGGAATTCAAATTAGCTAGACTAAACCAAGATAAGAATCAAAGATGCTCCTAGGAGGACCCTTCGCCCCTTGATAACATATATATATGATTGAATTCAATAAAGTAGTCAATCTTGTGAACACAAAGTCACTGATAATTAAAACATCATGCTTATACAATGCTAGCAAAGAATCCAAAAAATCTGTAAAGTTGCAAAGCAATAGCCAAACATAAACCTTGGAGTTCATCTTGAAAACAGAAGGTTTATGCTTACATATTGCTAGATTGGGTGTGCATATATATTTGATGAAGTAAGAGAGATATCATTGAAAGGCATCAAGTATATGCAGAATAATTACAAAAGTAAAAGTAGTGTTAGCTCAAGTACAATGGTTGCTAAGCTAAGTTTAAGGAGCTAACAAAATCCAAAAAATTAATTGGGCAATTTACAGGGGTAAGAGACTAAGAGTATATCAGCTGTATAGGTTGGTTAAACAGTTAGCCTTCAAAGTGTGTGTTGGAGTTGAGATTCCATCAAAATATTTGTGAAACCTTTCATTCCATAAACACCAAAAGATAGTAGCTGGGATCATCCTCCAGACTTTTTTGATGGCTTTATCAACTCCGCAAAAACTCCAGCATGCATCTTTTATTGACTGAGGTGCACCCAACTCAGTCCAAAAACAGAGAGGAAGTTCCAAAGTTCTGCTGCAACTGGGCAGTGAAGTAGAAGATGGATGATGGACTCCAAGTTCCTATGGCACATGTAGCATCTGTTAACCAATGGAATGCTCCTTGTGGTGAGGTTATCCTGGGTCAGACAAGCACCATTTAGAGCTGTCCAGGAAAAGCAAATCACTTTGATGGGAAGTCTAGTCCTCCAAATAAGTTTCCAAAGCCAGTTTTCAATCATTCCATTTTGAGAACTCACATGATTATAGCCAGCTTTAACTATATATGCCTTTGCTAGTGCCTTCCCATGAGATTCTGTCTCGATGTGAATCTATTATACTATGGCCTTCAATCAGAGCTAATAGGTTCAAAAAATCATCACACCCCCAATCTTGAAGGTTCCTTCTGAAAGTGAGATTCCATGTGCTCCCCTCTCTATTATCAGCAATAGTGGAGTCAGGATTGCATGCAATTGAGGCAAGTGCTGGGTATGATTCTTTAAGTACAATGTTCCCCAACCATTTATCTTTCCGGAACTTCACATGTACTCCATTCCCAACCTTGTATGATATGTTTTCGAAGAACTCATCCCTGTACCTAGAGATGTGCTTCCAAACACCAGTGCCATGTGTTGATGTTGATGTAGCTCTTTTTGTGAACCAGTTGTTCTGAGCATCATACTTAGCTGAGATTACCTTTTTCCAGCAACCAGAATCCCCTTGCCCATACCTCTAGAGCCATTTGAGAAGCATGCTTTTGTTGTGTAGCTTAAGATCTCTTATACCCAGGCCCCCCATTGCCGTAGGCTGAGTGCACCTGCTCCACTTTTCCAAGTGGAATTTGTGCTCCTGGCTGTTACCTTCCCATAGGAATGAGTTTCTCAATCTTTCGAGCTTCTTAATTACTGAACTTGGCGTAGGGAAGAGAGTCATGTAGTACGTAGGAATGCTGTCAAGCACACTGTTAATTAGTATCAGTCTACCACCATGGGTAAGTATTGCATTTTCCAAGTGGAAAGTCTCTTCTCAAATTTCTCAATTATGCCATTCCAGATCCCTGTTGACTTGAATTTCGTTCCTAGAGAACCTAGGTAAGTGGTAGGAAATGTGCCAGTGCTGCAGCTGAGAATCCCAGCAAGTTCTTCTAGATTTGCTACCTCATTGACCGGGTATATAACACTTTTCAACATATTGATGTGTAATCCAGATGAAGCTTCAAAAATGAGGAGTGTTAGATTGAGATTCTGAACTTGTGGTTTGTCAGCTTCACAGAAAATCATGGTGTCATCTGCATAGAGAAAGTGAGATGTTAATAGTATTCAAAGGATCTCTACCCACTTGGAACGCCTGTATCCACTGCAATTGCTTTGTCTTGTCTAGTATTCTTGTTAAACCTTCCGTAGCTAGAATGATAAGCATGCTTTTGTTGTGTAGCTTAAGATCTCTTATACCCAGGCCCCCCATTGCCGTAGGCTGAGTGCACCTGCTCCACTTTTCCAAGTGGAATTTGTGCTCCTGGCTGTTACCTTCCCATAGGAATGAGTTTCTCAATCTTTCGAGCTTCTTAATTACTGAACTTGGCGTAGGGAAGAGAGTCATGTAGTACGTAGGAATGCTGTCAAGCACACTGTTAATTAGTATCAGTCTACCACCATGGGTAAGTATTGCATTTTCCAAGTGGAAAGTCTCTTCTCAAATTTCTCAATTATGCCATTCCAGATCCCTGTTGACTTGAATTTCGCTCCTAGAGAACCTAGGTAAGTGGTAGGAAATGTGCCAGTGCTGCAGCTGAGAATCCCAGCAAGTTCTTCTAGATTTGCTACCTCATTGACCGGGTATATAACACTTTTCAACATATTGATGTGTAATCCAGATGAAGCTTCAAAAATGAGGAGTGTTAGATTGAGATTCTGAACTTGTGGTTTGTCAGCTTCACAGAAAATCATGGTGTCATCTGCATAGAGAAAGTGAGATGTTAATAGTATTCAAAGGATCTCTACCCACTTGGAACGCCTGTATCCACTGCAATTGCTTTGTCTTGTCTAGTATTCTTGTTAAACCTTCCGTAGCTAGAATGAAAAGGAATGGGGAGAGAGGATCTCTTTGCCTTAAACCCTTCTGTGGAGAAAAGAAGCCAACTGGTCCCCTGTTCACTAGAACCGAGTACTTCACAGTCTTTATGCAAAATTCAATCCACCTTATCCATTTAAAACCAAACCCCATCTTCTTTAGCATGTTTGTGAGATAAGACCAGTTCAACTGATCAAAAGCCTTTTCAATGTCCAATTTACAGAGAATCCCAGGCATGCCACTTTTGGTCCTCCAGTCCGGTACTTCATTTGCTATAAGAGATGCATCAGAGATCTTCTGCCCTTTATGAATGCATTTTGCTCCCCTCAGCTTCCCCACCACCTTCTTTAACCTTTCGGCCAAAACTTTAGCCACCGGCTTGTAGACACCATTAATTAAACTAATTGGTCCATAATCCTTCGATTCCACTGAACCTCTTTTCTTGGGAACCAATGCTATGAAAGAGGCATTACACGATCTAACCATGTGACCTGTTTGATGGAAATAATTCATTGCATTCATAATGTCACATTTAAGGAATTCACAAGCTTTTTGAAAGAAAGCCATGGTGTAACCATCTGGGCCAGGCGCCTTGTCTGGTGAATTTCAAGTGTTTGTTTTTGTGTGTGTGTGTGTATATCTATACTATATTAAAAGCACGAAGGCTCTTAGAGAAATATCGTTTGCGTTTTTTACCCTCTAGATTTCACATTGGATAAAATTACAATTTAAGTTATTTTCCTAATATTAGAATTTTGAAACCAACTAAAATTTGACTTATTAAATCCTTTTCTATTTAAACTATGTATATGATCCGAATATTTAGGACACTAAAATCAATTAAAAAATTATCTTTTATATATAAAAAAATATAACCACGATTGTTCACACGATGGTCCATGTTATTATTAGTTTAGCTTTTAATTCTAATTAAGTATTTGTAGTCTTACACAACTTTTCTTAAATAGTTTTTAGAGAGTTCGATGAGGCTGAAACCAAATTTAAATGGAGTAGTATATTCTATACTATGTGCACATACATTGCTACGAAGAAATTAAGAATGCCGTTTTTGGTTTTTAATTTGGTCGTTTAATTATGAGCACGCTTACAAACATAACAAAATACAAATATTGATTACAAAAAGTTAGAAAAATATAAAAAATATTATTTTGGTAATATAAAAATTTATAATTTTCTTTTTGATACAAATTATACTAACTTTTAAAACGTCCCAATTAAAATATAAAAACTGATTATACAAATACAAGAAAACTAACACACTAAATCCATGAGAATTAATTGAAAAAATAAACTCTAATTCTGATTTTTACATGAGTTTCATATTTTTACTTCTTCTAGGATAGTATTAACGTCCTATGTCAGTTAGATGATGTCATGTTTATATCTTTTTAGAATTAACATGAGAACATATAGCTTTTTCAAAACAAAAATATAATAATTCTAAATCTTCAAAGTTATATGATCTTGTTAAAACTAAAAAGGATGCATTTATAAATCTTAAATAAATTGTGTTAACTATATTGACTGAGATGACTGAGAACTCCTGTCGGACAAAGTTTCTTCTTTTATTGAGTTGGCAAAATAGAATCAAGAATCATCAATTTTGGAACTTAAAATTTTTTCTTTGGCATATATTTCGTGATTCAATTAGAAATTTAATATAATTTTAAAAAAATTGTACTCCTTAGACTAGTATTTACACTAATTTTTTATTTTTTATTTTTTTTTGTTAAGAGGGAAACCCGCAGCCGCTACACTTGGTGCGCACTGGGTAAACCTCCCCCTGTGTAATAGCCTGCAAACCACACAGGGGAGGTAAGCCGCACTAGGCAAGCCATGTGCGACAGGCTCAACCCATAAGGCATTGAGGGGGGGATTCGATCCCAGGTCATATATATATATATATATATATATATATATATATATATATATATATATATATATATATAACTTAAACTTCACTTTATTTTCTCAGTTTCCAAGTTATCAAAGTCTTGGATTAAGTAAATTAAAACCATGGTTGCCATTACTTTTATTCTTAAAAGTAATGAATAGAAAAAGAATTAACTACAGTGACATGATAAGTTAGGGGCTATCCTTTTGTGAGTTTAATCAATTAATAGAAGTTCATTCCTTTTTATGGAGTTATAGAAGGCGAAAAGATCTAAAGGAAGTAACAAATTCATTTGTAATGTTTTCCTTTACAACTAATACATTTATCTTCTGATTATATTTGTTGTTTAGTGCCACTTGATTCCCAATAAAACTCATGGGCAATGAGCTGCATGTCTTAGTGCCTTGCCTTTCACTGAAATGCAGCTTAAGCGAGGCGAAGCGCCTTCCCTGAGCTTTTCTGAGCTTCAGGGCTTAAGCGCGCCTTTACTGAGCCCTTGACAACTAGCTTTTGAGCTAAGTGAACAATTAGGAACGGCTACTGAAGAACAACGTAGCGTGATAATCAACCACCTTATCTGTCTCAGCCTTCAGCTCGTATTATTCTACCTCCTTAACCTAATGTAACAATTCCTTAAATACTCTCTTCTTATCTTATAAGGGAAAAGTGAAAAATAAATATGTTTTAGCTGGATTCTATCATTGAATTTCTGGGTGTATTCTTGTACACATGATAACCGAGTTGTATTTTTGGGGTAACAGAGAGTTTAGTAGTTAATTTTTTGCCCCAAAAAAAAAAAAGTAACTGTAATTTTCTGATGATAATGGGGTAGGATCTCTTTTGGTAGAAGAACAATTCGTGCGAATATTAAGCTGGAATTTCGATGATAATGGATTCTTATTTTCTGTTTCAATTCCTTTTTAGGGGAGAAGAAATAATTTATAAGTTTCTGCTTAATTCTTATAATGAATTGTTGGGGTTTTTCTTATGTACATGATAATTGGGATTGTATTTCGGAGAAGCATCGAGTGTCATCAGAAAAATTAGTTATTTAGTGTGGGCTCACTCTTATATGACATGGAAAATAAAGGAATTTCTATAATTATATTAAATGCTATGCCACATCACATATTCGGCAGCTTCTCTGAATGCTTTTATTTTTAAAGAGATTGATGCTAATTTGAGTTGTCTCAAAATAGGGACAAGTGATTTTACTACACAATCTCACTAACTAACTTGAGTGACCATTTAAGAAATTGACTTCTTTTTATGAGATGCTTAAAGTGGAAGGCCTAATTTAGAATTTAAGAACTTACGACTAAAGTGCTAAACTAATTTCATAGTTTTGCACATAAGATTATGAATACTGAATAGATATAGTAATAAAATGAGTGCCGGCTGCCATCATTAGAAAATATGAGGAAAATAGAAGGCGAAAATTAGAGTATGCGTATGAATATTACAACTTGATTCAATAATTTGAGTAGACTCTAGCAAACTGGAAATGTTGGGCTAGCAACTTTCATAGCTGATGTGGTTTGCAGAAGTACCTTCTTAATGAAAGCAACACATGCAATTGTTTTAGCAAATAGCAAATAAAATGAAGTATTAATTTAACCTTCCTTTGGTTTCTGGCAGAGCATCCAAGACTTATGCACTCATTACTCTAGGAGAGAGCAAAAGTTGATGACAGACCCCTTCGCGTGTATGAAGTGGTTAGAGAAGCATGATGAGATAAAAATCAGACGTGTGGCCTTGGAGCTCAATATAAGACTTCAATATCTACAATTCATTCTGAAGAGACGGCCAAGTTGGCAGGAGGAGTTCAATCTTGTCTACCAAACCATGAAAACCATAGGAACCAACATTCATGAGGCATGTATTAATGCAAAATATGGAAGAGTAGACTCTGCTCTGTCGATCTTGGAATCACAACTGACTTCTATGCTCAAAGATTTTGAACTTCGACAAGAAGTAGAACGTGCTCATTTCCTCCTTAGTTCTTCCGCGAATGAAAAAAACAATCCTCCCTTCTACTTCAAGAAGGCATTGTTGGCACAGGGTGCACCCATGCGTACTCAACTTGCAATAGAATTTATCAGCACTCTTCTTCTGAATCTGAAGTGTTTAGTGAGATATAGACTCAAACCTAAGGCTACTGTGAAAAGAGAAATGGAAATATTTGAAGTAAAGCTGAGCTTTCTCAGGGGATTCCTCAAGTTGATGTCCATATTTTTCATCAAATCTGCGAGACTGGAGAATCTCGTGGCTCGTATTATAGCTCTAGTTGGTGAAGCGGCATGCATTTCTTATTGGTGTTATCCTGAAAAGTTAAGTAGAAAGATGGAACATGAAATGAGTCACGCAATTTCGGATCTTTTGAGAAGGATGAAATCTTTTGAGGCAGAGATGAGAGACAACTATCTCATAGCCCTAGAGGCTTCACATTCTTCACAATCAGAATATCGTACTCCTTACAGCAATGAGCTTGTTGTAGCCGTTGTTGATTCTCTTGTCGACAATTTCATGGAGCTTGCTGATAAAGGGAGTACGTCCTTGATTTCTAAAGCTCTCCGAATTGAAACCATTCATCAAGACCAGAGTTTCTTGATAACTTTGTTGAAGGATTTGCGGAGACAGTGTAGTGAGAATATAAAGTTTGATGATCTCTTGACATATGTCAAGGCTCAATCTGACAAGATGAATCAAGCAGCTCCTTCAGTTCCTCTTGATCTAATGAAGGAAGAAGAGGTGTCAACGCAAGTAACTTCTTCACTTCTTCAACTGACAGTAATCATCAAACTCGTCAAGGCAGAATTCTTTCTGATGGATCTACAGCAATCCATTCCCAACTCAACGGTGTCTTGGAAAGGTGAAATCCCAATCCTTTCTGAGGAGCTGAAAGCCTTGACAACAATTGCAATAGATGTTCTTTGGCAATGTGATTGTCACTCAAGGAACGCTGAAGCTCTATCCGACAGTTTCGAGCATGTCATCAACGTCTGTGACATAACAAATGTGACTGAACACATGGATGAAATGTTGTTTCATGGCCCATTTGAATTATCAGTGAAGGTAAAGCTTATCAAGTCAGAGATCAGTTTAAGGAAACTCTTGAAGAATCAGATCAATATAGTAGATCCTGTGAAGGATAATTTTGATAACCTTCTGATGGATCTTGAATTTCTGGGAACGCTTCTCTTGGATCTGCCAGAGCAATATGCAAAGCAAGAAAGAAGAAACCATCTCTTAAGTTGTGTTGATGTGGTGGCTGCCGAAATAGATACCATCATTGAGTCTCATTGCTCAAAAATAGATGTTGAAGGGATGGCAGGAAGAATGGACCTTCAACTTTCGGATGTGCTACAGAAAATAAAGTTGATCAAGGCAGAGGACAGAGAAATTTGTCCTAAAATTCCAAAACTGTCAAGAACTAATTTCCCCATGACTGATGGACTAGGTTTTCTTGATTTACTCGTTGAAAATCTAGCAGAGATCTTAAACTTTAAGGGCGGCCGAATTGTTCTCTTAAAGCGTCAAATTGAGACGATTCAAAGGGAGCTCAAATTTCTAAGAGAATTTCTTGAGAAAATTGCCCAGCAGCGTAATGAGCATGTTGAGTTGAGAAGTGTACGGGAAAAAGTGGTAGGTGTAGCGTATGAAGTGGAATATATCATTGACTCATATGTTGCTAATGGAGGTGGAACGATTTGGCACCATACATTCTCTGATATTGTAGAAGATATAAAGCTTATCAAAGGAAGAGTCATAAAGATCTCAACCAGTGACTTGTATGATTCCAGAACACATTCTCTTGGCGAGATTTCCCGTATCTCCACTCATATTGAGAAGCCAACTATAAATGAAGCAGTAGTGGGCTTTGAAGATGTCTTGGCAACATTAAAGCAGAGAGTAATTGGAGGATCCCCTGACTTAGATGTTATAACCATTTTTGGAATGCCTGGACTTGGAAAGACCACTTTGGCCAAGAAAGTCTATGATGATTGCAAAGCTGTCAATCACTTTGATGTTTGTGTGTGGTGCTGCATTTCTGAAAGATATGAAAAGAAATCATTGTTGATTGACATTTTACAACAAATTAATATTGGACTTCCAGAAAATGTTGAAGAAAAGAGTGAGGGAGATTTGGCTGACCTGTTGCGGAGAAGTATCATGGGAAGGAGGTACCTCATTTTCATGGATGATATTTGGACCATTGAAGCATGGGATGATGTCAAGACTCCTTTTAGAGATGATAAGCAAGGAGGTAGAATTATTCTAACGACTCGTCATGCTGAAGTAGCTTCATATGCCAAGTGTACCACAGATCCTTTGCGCCTCCGTTTTTTTCATAAGGAAGAAAGTTGGATGTTGTTAGTACAGAAGCTATTTCAAGACCAACAATGTCCTCCAGAACTTGTGGATGTTGGTAAAAGAATCGCAGAGAAGTGTCAAGGATTACCCCTTTCAGTTGTTTTGGTGGCTGGTCTTCTTGGAAAGATGGAGACTAAAGAAGATGGATGGCTACAAGTTGCCGAAAGTCTAAGCACTACTACAGTTGGTGACTCGAGCAGTAGAGGCATAATAGAGTTAAGTTACAAGCATTTACCTGAATATCTTAAACCTTGTTTTCTTTACTTTGGAGGATTCATGGAAGATGAAGAAATTCCAGTCTCAAAGTTAACATGGAAGTGGATTGCCGAGGGCTTGGTTAGAAAACATAAACCAAAGAGCTTAGAAGATATGGCAGAAGATTACTTGGTCGATCTTATTAGCAGAAGCCTAGTAATGGATGCAAAAATGAGATATAATGGCAGGGTTAAATCGTGCCGAATTCATGATCTCTTGCATGAATTTTGTCAGAATAAAGCAAAAGAAGAAAAGTTTTGGCAATATGTATACAGGTACTATTCATAAATTCCTTTGTATTCTCAATTCCTTTAACTAATTGATATCATTGTTGGTCTTTTCTCCACTATTCTTTATTTTTATTACCAGTCATCAAGCTAAGGATTCTCCCGATATTGATTTACAAGATCTAGAGAGACGTCGAATGCTAGTAAGTCCTGATGGCAGATTTGCCTCATTGAGGCTAGTTGGTTCCCCTGTTCGCTCTTTGTTGCTCATGACAGCTAATAGTGTAGAGACGAATGTACTGTCTGTCTCCTTCATTAAATGCTTCAGACTCCTTAAGGTGTTGGATTTAGAGAGAATCAACCTGTTGGATTCCTTCCCAGATGAAATTGAACAGCTAATTCATTTGACATTTTTAGCTGTTCGAACTGGCATGACTTCCATTCCCGCCTGGATATACAAGTTGGAAAACTTGGAAACACTTCTGATTAAAGGATTGAGAGGGGAAGTTGCATTACCAGACAGCCTTTGGGATATGGCAAGGTTGAGACATGTGCACATAAATGATCGTGCTGCTTTTGGTTTCACAAAGGAGGTCATTGAGAATTCTTCCAAATTAGATGATTTGGAAACATTTTCGACCCCATCTCTTGCTTATGGAGATGACATGGAAAAAATGATGAGGAAGTTTTCCAATCTCAAAAAGTTGAAGTGTAGATTTTTGGAATCTGTCTATTATTCGATGAAGTTGAGAAAGGATTGCATTCGTTTCCCCACATTGGACTTTCTAGTTCATCTGGAATCGCTGAAGGTGTTTTCTAATGGCAAAAAGCTGTCACAACCCTGTGAATTTATGCTCCCAGAGAATCTCAAGAAGTTGACACTTTCAAATTTTCGCCTACCCTGGAAAGAAATATCAATAATTGCAATACTTCCTAACCTGGAGGTACTCAAGTTGCTACATAAAGCCTTTGAGGGAGAAAAATGGGAAGTCAAAGATGATGAGTTCCCTGCACTCAAAGTGTTGAAACTGGACGATGTAGTTATCTCTCAATGGGATGTCTCTGATGATGCGTTTCCTAGTCTCGAGAAACTGGTTTTGCAAAGATGTAAGAAGCTTAAAGAGATCCCTTCTTGTTTCGGTTACAACTGTTCGATACAAAGCATTGAAGTTAGTTGGTGCAGCCTTTCCGTCACTGAATCGGCCAAGCAAATTCAGGATACACAAGTTGACATGGGAAATGGTGGATTCAAAATCTTTATCTAGCAAATTCAGGAGTCCCTTGGCCAAGATTCTGCACTAGTAAGTTTATTACATAAATTGTGTGGTCAAACTTTAACTGGTTAAACTAATTTGATTTATGTCCTGCAGTTTGAGCCAAAGAAGTATTGTATTTTACCTATTGTATGGTAGTTTTCTAATAATTGATTTTGGAGGTGAGGGCACGATGCTGTGATTAAGAGGGAAATTCGTGGAAGTTCACACTGCTAGTTATTGTGGACATTATCATACAAACTTGAATTATTTGCTGTGTTTGCTTGTGTAATATGTTTCAAACCTAACAATAAATCTTGATTCTTGTGTGACCTTTGAATTTGTTTGTTGCTGCAATAATGTTCCAAACTTAACACTAAATCATATGAGACCTTTGTATATGCTTGTGTAATACTATTGAATATTGATTAATTTCCTCTTCGTAATATGAATGTCTTGGAGGCATTTCCTCTTTGTAAAGCAGAGATAATTGCAATCCTTTTGTCTCTTTCAAGATTCCCTCCAGTCTAGATATGTTCTAAGAAATTATAGATGCTTTGAACTTACCAAATAAGACTTCTTTTGGAATAGTAGAACTTTGAAATGAATTTTTTCTAATAAAAAAATAGAGAAGATCTTAAACATGTTATTGTCGATACTAGTTCCAAGGATAGAATACTAAGTGGAGAGATTTGCTATATTTTAAGCATGCAAGTTTTCTAAGAGTGCGTTTCCTCAATGGTTTTGAATTACCTTTAGTAAAGTGAATATTCCATGTTTCTCAGTTCAAACCCACTGCTAAAAAACAAAATAGTAGTGATATGTGTACCGCATAAACATGTATGTTTCCTTACATATGGCTCAGGATTTGTTGCTAGCTAGTTTGGCACGGAGTACAACTCTTCTAGATGTAAAGGGTTGGAAGTTGGTAGTTGAGGGTGTGTTTAGTGGTTAATGAAGTTGGTGCAAATATTGATCAGGGTTCAAATTCTAGTAAAAACAAAAAAATAAGCCTCGATTAGCAGAGTTATCTGGTGTCTGTACTAAAGAATGTTTACTTGATTTCGAGCTTTCATTGATTCATTGTTAAGCAAATTATTTGATATGATCATTCTTAGGAGTATCCACTTTGTCATTGAAAAGTCAAGGTTAGTATTATCCCTGTCCTCTTGTAAATTAAACTTTGTCGGATTCTATCATCACATAGTCGTCCTTATAATTTTAAATGCCTATTTTTTGCATCTTTGAGTTACAAAAGACCAAATATATTTTATTTATGTCCACTGTACATTAATTGGTTAAGAGTTTAAAGATTTTGACCACTTTCCCTTTCAATTTGGTAGATCTGGGGCAAATTTGGAAGAGAAAGTGGCCAACAGTACAATATCAGGGCCAAATGCGAGGAAAGGGGTTTGAAACGTCACAGTTTTTGGCTTGAAACTATATTGCTTCATTAAGTAAATCAAGATCAAACTTCATTCATTCATTCCCCCTGATCCAATAGTCTAAATCTCTCCCTTTCCCCGTACAAAAAGGCCAAAAATTAGACTTTTGGTCATTTATTCCAAACCCTAAAGCCTCCCCCCTCTTACCCTTTCTCTGCTCCACCGCTGCGGCCTCCACCGTACGCCGCTGTTGGTGGTGCTCCAAATACTACAATTTTACACAATTTATCTCCTCTCTTCTCCCCCTATTCGTATCCAAACCCCTCAAATCCCCAAAATTCTCTCCATTCTCCCTTAACTTAGCTTTGACTGAAACCCTAGCTGCCACCCCTTTTCAAAATCGTCAAGTTCCAGGCCTTTACATACATATGCGTGTAGATATCAAAGAGATCTACATTTTCCCTCTAATTTTACCCCTAAATCCTGACCTCTGCCACGACTACTAGCTACTACCACCACGGCCTAACCGCCACTGCCACAACCGGAACAGTTTCCCCTCCATGGCTTATGATCGACTCCAGACATCCTTTCTTGTTGGTAATGAAAATCGTAGCCGAAATTCTGGTTCGCCGACATTTGAAGCTACGATTTCCATCATTAAGAAAGGTGTGTTTGATAGTCGGACTTGTTGTCGTGATTGTTCCATCGCGCTATGATGACTTGAGTGGATTTTTGAATTTTGGTAAAACACTATTCTCTCCATCTCAAATTATTTCTCTTTTACACCTCCTTAAGAAAATATTAAATAGGAAAGTTTTTTGACTATTTTACCCTTATTTATATTTTAAGATATAATCTCTTTTCATTTAATAGTTACTCATAATTAAGGTATTTGTAGTCTTCAAGAATAATTAATATTAAGGGTAAAATAAAAAAAAAAAAATTACTCTTGAACTTCTAAAATGACAAATAATTTGAGACAACTATTTTTAAAAATCCCGACGAATAATTTGAGACGGAGGGAGTAGTTTTTCTCTCTCAATTCTATTCTAGTAGTAGAATATGTGTTCCATTATCTTTGTTTGAGCCTTTTTGTTTAGTTTGCTTTGCCTAGTTAATTAGTTGTTTGATCATTAGTTTTTATCTTTCTCTAAAAAATTCTTTTTCATGGGCATCTTTTTTGTCCTAATTTTCTTATCATATTTGGGTTTTCTATCGTTTGAAGGAAAGAACACCATATTTACCATAATTGAGTGTTTAATGTAATAAAAAATTGATAGAAAATGAATTAGAGTTGCTTATCAATGAATTTGGGAAGAGAAAGTTCTTCAAAAATCGCCTCAAGAGTGTGTGGTTGAGAAATGGTGTAAAATGAGTTAAGTCCCGTTTTCTCCTCTTTTACCTAGTTGCAGGTATTGCATTTGCGAACACTTGTTTGCAAATGCGATAAATTTTCGCAAATGCGATACAACCCTTAACCGCAATGCGAGCTAAGCTTCACATTTGCGAAGCTGCCAACTGCTAGCTCCACGTCGCAAAAGTGACTGAAAGGTCGCAAATGTGAACTCTCAGAGGCCGCAAATGCGATCAAATATTTGCAAAGCAAAGTACCAACCCACCAGCCCCTTATCGTAAATGTGATCATTGGACCGCAAATGCGAGCCAGATCTCGCATTTTGCAAATTGACACCAGAACCAGCATTGCACGAGCAATCCTAAAACCAACCAATTTCATGCGATACACACCCGAAACTCACCCGACCCCCTCAGGCTCCAAATCGAACATATACACAAGTGTAATAACATTATACAAACTTGTTCGCTACCTCAAATCATCAAAATAATATCAAATAACAAGAATCGATCCTCCAAAACTCAAGAATTTTCAACTTAAACTCAATTTTTACAATTTCACACATAATACACTGAAATGCGTTCGGGTCACCCTGGACCCCAACTAAACGTGCGTACAAGTCTAAAAATATCATATGAACCTGCCGGAATCGTCAAAATATCGATCCGGGGTCGTTTACCCAAAATGTTGACCGTGGTCAACTCTAGTATCATTTTTAGTCAAAATTTTATCTTCTTCAAAATTTCACATAAAAGCTTTTCGAAAAGCTACACGGACCACGTACGCAAATCAAGAAATATCAAATGAATTTATGGGAGGTCTCAGAACACGAAAATTAAAGCTAGTACTCAAAATGACCTATCGGATCATCACAATTTAGTACCAGAAAATGAAAAGTTACTGGAAAATGGGGGTTTTAGAAACTGAAACTGAATCATTTCATTACTCATTTTTTCATTTTTCTAAATATCTTAAAGGATTATGGACATTTATTGATAGTAATAAAGATTGAAGAAATAACGGTTGTCTATTTATTCCATTTTCGAGTGAACGGTGTGATTCTTCTTGACCTCACTATTACAACTCTTCAATGCAGTCGCAAATCTTCATAGTCTTTCTTATTAAAAATAATAAATAAGCAATTAATAAAAGTGGAAAAGAAGCAAAGAATGAGCAAAAAATTTAAAAAGATAAATTAAAGAAGGACAAAAAAGATAAATAGATTTTTTTGCCAAAAAGAGGTGCCAAAGTCATCTAGGCTATGCCCTCCTTTATATTAATATATAGATAGATATTTATCTAATGCTAGAACAGTAGAATTATAATCATTTATAATGGCCAATGTGTACTAATTTAACAATTCGTAAGCTTTAGTAGTCCTACACAACTATGCTTCAGTTATTCGTGGAGAAACAAATCAAGCATTTTGTGTTGGAAAAGTCGACATTAATAACAATATTTATTTATGAATATACACGTAGAGCTTGAGTCATGCTAGGTATTATTCTGGAAAACTATTTAAATAGGACAAAACAGATCCTGACTATATAAACTTGCACCCGATTGTCAACCCGGTAAATAAATTTATAATTTCCCATTTGAACACCTCAACTCATACACAGTTATGAATTAATAAACCCTTCTGAGAGTTAACCCTACTTATGTGGCAGTGGCACAGGTGATGTGGATAAAATTTGTGCAAGTCACCTAATTAACGCGCGTGAATACAATAATTTGATTTAAAAAATTCTAAAATCGAGAAAAAATAAATATTTTTCGGCTATTATTTTGAGAGTGACTATACAGTGTCATTTTCCCTAAAAACAATTAATTTTGAAATTTCAGGGATCATGGTTTCAAAGTAGTGGAGCGTTCTAGTGTAGTTTTATGGTGGTCTATAGGTGGAAAAGAGTGATGAGCTTGTGATTTTAGAGACAGAACTATTAATGGAGTTGTCTGTGTTTCTTCTTTTTCCCCTTTTTTTTGTGTCTCTGGTGGAGATAATTTCTACTGACTTCGACTTATTCGTGATGGTATGATGGTGCTAGTGGCAGAGGTGTGAGGAGTTGTAGTGTTTGTGATGGCATTGAAAAGAAAAAGAAATCGATAGATGGAGTTGGCCTATCTGTAGTGGACGATGAAGAAGAAAAGGAAAGAAAATGAAATCAAAATTTTGATAAATTGGTTAAAAGAAGCGGGACACACAAATTATACACATCAAGCAACAAATAATCCTAGAATGTGACATGTTATAATGTCAGCACAATTGTTATACATACCCCGTTTGAAGGGTTTATTAGTTCACAAATATATGAGTTGAAGTGTTCAAAATGAAAAAATTGTAAGTTCATTTATCAAGTTGGTAATCAGATTAAGTGGCCATAGTACCGTTTTACCTTTAAGTAATTTGAAAGTTTTTCCCGAATTAAACATGTCTTCCTCTATGGGGGAGCTGTTGGGATTTTAAGTTTATCTAGTTTAAAGAGGGTGAATGAGAAATGGAAGTTTCCCTCCTTGGCAAAGGGACATTGTCCCATATTGGAGAAAGAAAAGGCTTTTGATGGGTATATATATAATTGCTCTTCTTCTAGCTCTTAAAGAGTTAAGAAGAAGGCAAGCCTCGCGCCGTCGTTGTCGCTCGGCTCGACTTCGGCTGATTAATCTTTTTGGACAAAAATTCTTTCAATTATTTATTTAATTAATTAAATAATTAACGAAAAATTCAATACGGAATAACCCATGACCCGCAACCCGGTCCGGTCAGGCCCGTTTTCTTTTCCGGATTATTTTAAATTCATTTTTTCGCAATATTTCAAACAACCCTGTTCCAACAGCCATAGTTATTTCTTAAAGGTTGCAAACCTTTTCAGAAACAATGCCAGCAACTCTATAAATATAGTTTGAATCCCAGAATCTTTCCTTACGAAATTTTCTGATCTTCTTCTTCTTCTTCTGTACAAAAATTCTAGTGTGTTTTTACATCCTTCGAGTGGCTCGCTGTTCACTGGCGTTTTGGTACCAACACTCCGGTGAGTTAAATTATTCTATCCTGGGAGGATATATTCCAGCACCTCGGGTACTTGAGGGAAATAATTTCCTTAAGAACACACTGTATATTCAGTGGGCTCGATTTATCCTATACTGTTTTTTCAGAATTTATTTCGTTAAACAAGTATTACTAACTTTCTGTTTTGTTTATATATTTCAGAAAGTTTAATTGTTTATTACAGAAATACAGATTTATAACAATCTTAAGAAAATTAATTTATTATATTTTGTATTTTGTTTGTGGAGATTAAAACCTGTGTGATTTTCTACTCCTTCTGAATTTTACTATTCTAATTTGAAGATATAAAAAACTTCATGAGAGTATTGAAATTCATAAAACGATTTGAAGAACATAAAAACTTTATCGTTTTTTGTGAAACAGTATATAAAAAAAAAACTTTGATTTTATTTATTATACATACTGTTTTTTGTTTTGTTAATAATAATATTGTTTACTGTTCTGGTTTTGCCATTAATTAAATTTTTCTGTTGTTTACAGTGAGAAAGGGCAATTGATAACGGAAATTCTTCTGCGATTGTTGCAGCAACGACGATAGCCTCGTCAGACCGGACTGATGTTCCACCGGCAGAGAAACCGGGAAAATTTTCCGGAGCTAACTTCAAAGAATGGCAGCAAAGGGTGTTCTTCTGGCTTACCACACTTGGTATGCAGAAATTCACTAGTGAAGAACCTCCAGTGCCTGCTGCGGACATGCCGGATAACGAGAAATTCATAATTGTTGAGGCGTGGAAGTAGGCAGATTTTTTTTGCAAAGGCTATATCTTAAGCGCTTTAGAGTATGACTTGTACAATGTGTACAGTGCGATGAATACTTCGAAAGAATTATGGGACGCACTTGAGAAGAAGTACAAGACTGAAGATGCATGCTTGAAGAAGTTCGTGGTTGCCAAGTTTCTAGACTATAAAATTATAGACAGCAAAACTGTTGGAACCCAAGTTCAGGAGCTTCAACTTATTTTTCATGACCTTATTGTTGAAGGTATGGTCATAAATGAAGTATTTCAAGTGGCTGCAATGATGAAAAATTGCCTCCTTCGTAGAGATATTTCAAGAACTATCTTAAGCACAAGCGCAAAGAAATGAAGTTGGAAGATCTTGTGATTCGTCTCAAGATTGAGGAAGACAACAAAACAGCCAAGAAGAAGTCTCGTGAAAATTCAACGATCATGGGAGCTAATATCGTTGAGGAGACTACTCCAAAAAGTAAGAAGAGGAAGAGGTCTTCTGGACAGAATAAGGAGCAGAACAAAAAGAAATTCAAGGGCAGCTGCTACAATTGTGAAAAAACCGGTCACAAAGCCCCTGATTGTCGTCTCCCGAAAAAGTATAAGAAGAAGGGGCATGCCAATACAGTGGAGAAGAATGATGACATTGATGATCTGTGTGTAATTGTAACGACCCGGCCGGTCGTTTTGAGTATTACAATCCCGTTTTTCCATTTACTTCTCAAATTGTACTTTACAGTTGTTGTGTGAAGTGCCGGGGTAATTGGTTCGGGTCCAATGAAATTTTGGAATGAATTGGAACACCTAGTTTCAAGATTTAAAGCTTAAGTTAAAATAGTGACTGGATGTCGACTTATATGTAAACGACCCCGGAATGGAGTTTCGATGATTCCAATAGCTCCGTATGATGATTTTGGACTTAGGAGCGTGTCCGAAAAGTTTTTTGGAGGTTCGTAGTAGAATTTGGCTTGAATTGCCGAAAGTTAAATTTTTGAAAAGTTTGACCGGGGGTTTTACTTTTTGATATCGAGGTCGGAATTATATTTTTGAAATTGAAATAGCTTTGTTATGCCATTTATGACTTGTACGCAAAATTTGAGTTCATTCCGGATTGATTTGCTATGTTTCGGCATCGAACCTAGAATGTTCGATGTCGATTCTTCAAGAATATGTGGTATCACATTAAGCAAATGAGCCCCAAATTCAGTTTTGATTGAAGCATTAGATCCGTATTGAAATTACGGAACCATAGCAAAAAGAATCGTTGAATTCGGACATCGTATGAGAGAGTTATGCCTGTTTCCGTGTCGGGAATGATTTTCCGTCGCCGCGAGCGCCCAGGGTAGCGTGGGGCGCTAGCCCTGGCGCTGGGAATTTTGGGATGCTGGAAACTGCGCCACAGGCAGCGCCCCACGCTACCTGTGACGCCCGAAACAGCTGAGGGTCTATAAAACGAGGTTCTTGTCATTTTTACTCATTTTTGAGTTTATGGAGCTCGGTGTAGGCGATTTTTGGGTGATTTTCACGGGAAAACATTGGGGTAAGTGTTCCTTATCCTATATTGATTATATTTCATGATTCCATATTCATTTACATCATGAATCCGTAAATTTATGGAAGAAAAATCAGATTTTTATAAAATTTTTCAAAATATAAAATTAAGATTTGAAGGTCAATCCGATGTCGGAATTTGATAATTTTTATATGGTTGGACTCGTATCGGAACGGATGTTTAGATTTTGTAATTTTTGTCGGGTTCTGATACGTGGGCCCGACGGGCAATTTTTGAGCTAAATTTTGATTTTTTATGGAAAATTAGCATTTTCATATGGAATTGATTCCTATACCTCGTGTTGATTATATCGAATTATTTTGACTAAGATTCGAGGCATTCGGAGGCCGAATCACGAGGAAAAGGTTTATTGGAATAGAGAATTTGCTTGGATTGAGGTAAGTAACTCTTCTAATCTTGGAGTTGAGGGTATAAACCCTGAATATATGTATTTTGTGAATTGTTGGGAGGTGACGCACATGCTAGGTGGCGGGCGTGTGGGCGTGCACTATAAAAATTGTGACATAATTATTTCTGTGGAATTTTATAGTTAAATAATCTTGGCATTTTCCATGCGATTTTATGTGTTAAAGAAATTGAGCTGAAAAGCATATTAAAAATTATGTTGAGGTTATGTGCTAGTATTATTGGGACCCACAGAGGTCATATTGCTGTGAATTATTTATTTTAAATTGAAAATTCATACTCAGTCATATTCATTTCATTGCATACAATAACTCAGTTTTATGACTTTATTTTGATGCATATAAATATTTTGGGCCGATTACCCTGATTTACTGAAATGCCCGAGTGGCTTGAGAAGTTTATGACTGAGTGAGGCTAAGGGCCTGATTTGTGAGGATATTTATGGGATCGGGATGCACGCCGCAGCATGTTGCATATTTATGGGATCGGGCTGCACGCCGCAACATGTTTGATATAGGCCGAGGGCCTGAGTGATTATTCCATGATTTGGCTTGATATAGCGCTTGGGCTGAAGGAGCCCCTCCGGAGTCTGTACATGCCCCCAGTGAGCGCAGGACCTACTGAGTGCGAGTGCCGAGTGCCGAGTATTGAGTGATTGGGAGGCATGAGTGATTGTGAGGTATGCCCGAGTGGCAAGAGTGATTGTGAGGTATGCCCGAGTGGCACGAGTGACTGTGAGGTTTGCCCGAGGGGCTGTTTATGATTTTATCACTAAATTGCATCGCATTGGCATGCACACATGACATACAGGCATAGAGATGTATTTTTCCTCATACTGTACAACATCACATCATTCATAATTTCTCACATATTTTTGACAGATGGGCATAGTGATGTATTTGTTTTATACGGGTTATCCGGAAGGAAAATGAAACATCTTATTTATTATTGACAAGATTTTGGGAGAAATTTATTGTTTTCAAACTATTCATATTTTTAGGAACTCCGACAAACGATTTGGGTTTCATTGATGTATTTGAAAGGAAGAACTATTTTTTTTGAAATCATGATTTGGCCGAGCATTTTATCTCTGAGTTACTTCTGGTATTATTTGCTTTATGTTGTTGTGTACTATTGGTTGTGGACCCGACCTTGGTAGAAGCTCGTTACTACTTTCAATCTATGACTAGGTTTGTTACTTACTCAGTACATGGGTCGGTTGTACTGATACTACACTTCTGCACATTGCGTGCAAATGTTGGCTGTTGTTGTTGCTGTGCTCGTTGGTTGCGGGACTTGAAGATGTACCTGCGTTCCTGTTGTAGCTGCCTCTTGTTCAGGGTAGTCTTAGATTTATAAAATCTCTATTTATGTATTATTCAAACAGACTATGTATTTATTTCATTTCCGCTTTGTATACTCTATTCTTAGAAGCTCATGATTTGTACTACCAGTTCTTGGGGGATGTATAAGATTAAGATGTTTATTCACTTAAATTACTTTAATAATTGTTATTTAAATTGGATAATTGAAAGTTATCTTACCTAGCGGGTTGGGTTAGGAGTGAACATTGTCTTTCTTCAAATGTCCACTAAGGCTTATGGCTGGCAACTAGCTGCTGACTGCTAGGTAAGAGGTTGCCATGGGTAGACTCTTGTTGCTGAGACCTAACTTGCTGACTGAAAAATGCATGATAACTAGAGCCGATGACTGAAAAGTAGAATTGGTGGCAGGTTTCTGTAAATGGACCTGCTGCATAGAGACAGGAGAATGAGAGGTCTCATGTTGGTTTTTTCTTTGTGGAAGCATAGGGCAACATAGTTTGGGAGTTTAATGTGAATGTTGTTGCTTCATGAGATTAGTAGAAACAGGGATCTCCTGGAAGTGTTTGCTTTGGAGCTGCTGTTGACATATTGGTGAAGGTAAGCAATGGTGATTGTGTATGGAGATGAGTTGAGAGTTGGATTGGAAAACTTGGTAAAATTGATGCACTTTCAGCAGAATGAGCATCTGAGATGCTGATACCACTGACTGAAATTGCAGCAATTGACCAAGCCAGTTCCATGTACCTGCACAAAATAGCAAACATATTAGTGAAAGAAGACCCTGTTTCCAGGTTCTTGTGGGGTCTGGAAAGAGGGATGGTATCTCTGCTTTTGAATGAGCAACTGTTTACAGGTTCTTGTGTTGGCTGCAGACAGTTTGATGGATGTTCATGTGGTTGAGAAGGTGAACAATAAGTGGGAAGGTACATGTGTAGATATAAGGAGTCTTATGAAGGGCTGAAGTTGGAGCTGTTGCTTTATGGCAAAGGTGGTGTGTTTCATCTAGTTGATATATTTCTAGAGAAATGAATATCATGGTTGCTACTACCACACTCTGAAGATATATCAACTGGTTGAGCTTGAGGAAGAGGATGGAAACTGTAGAAGATAGAGCGGTATTAGGAAGAAACTGAGCATTTCTGCCCAGAATTCTGGATTTGATGTTTTCTTGAGG
Source organism: Nicotiana tabacum (assembly GCF_000715075.1). Taxonomy (NCBI): domain Eukaryota; kingdom Viridiplantae; phylum Streptophyta; class Magnoliopsida; order Solanales; family Solanaceae; genus Nicotiana; species Nicotiana tabacum. The sequence goes on from NC_134098.1 coordinate 12,396,051, forward strand.
TTCAGTGTTTTCTGCATTCAGGTTCTTGTGTAGACTGATGCAGCATGAATGAGGGTGGGTGATTCTTGACTGATGTCTGTAGGTTTTTGGTTGGTTATGTTAGTTTTCTGTGGGTTGGGGGAAAAAAGAGGGTGATGTTGTGTTCTTGTTTGGATAGTGAAGAGGACATGTATCTGTGGGATCCAATTCTATGTCTTATAGGGTGAACCTCCTTCTCTCTATAACCTATATCCTTTCTTTGTTGAGAATCTAGGAGAATGAGCACAAAGGCTAATACCACACCCTGAAATAACAACAAAAGGCTGAGTAGGTCATAGGATAGAGAAACCTGCAAAAGAGCAAACAGAATTAGTGAAAACCTCATAACTGTACAGTTCCACAGGAGGGAGGAACTGTTGTTATTGGTGCTGCCATAGTCAGTGATAATTTGGAATGTTGTGATTGTCCCACTATGTTGATCATAGTCGACCATAAGCTTTAGAATTGTCAAGAAGCATCTGTGGTAGCAATACCAAATCTGCTTCAGGTGCAGTAGCCTGTTGTGATAGAAACCTTATTTTCCTGGTCTTCTTATGCCCGAATGCTGGGGTACCTAGGGAGTCCTGCAGGATCTGACCTCTTATTTGATTTGGCAATGAGGCAAGTGATGTATAATTGGTAAGAGTTGAAAATTGATGGCTTAGCTTTGACAGAGAGTCAGCAGGACAGTTGGTTTCTCTATATGTGTGTGAGCATGTGAACTCCTCACATTGATGACAGAGGTTTGAGAGCTGTTGAAGTTTCATCTTCATGGTACATGGAAACCCTTTGTCATTGTTTAACCATTAAACTAGGAGAGCAGAATCTGGTTCCAGGTGGATCTTAGAGTATCCATTACTCAAACACCATTGGATACCTAAGAGAGCTGCTTCAATTTCTGCAAGGTTATTGGTACCTTCCCCTAATAGTGAAGCAATGGCATGTATGAAGCCACAGTTATGATCCCTAATAATCACCCCTGCACCAATCTTTCCTGGATTTGTGAGTGCACTCCCATCGCTGTTGATTTTTACAAGGCCATGGCTTGGTTTCTTCCAAACTAGCTGGGTGGAGATGGTTTGGTGATGGAGGTTCCCAATGAAGGAGTATAAATCCTGCCATCTGATAGGCCATTTGATTTCTGGATAGTTGGCTCGAAGCAAGAGGTTGATGTCAGAGTTAATGGAAAATAAAACTCTGGTCAAGGAGGATGGTTTGGCTCCATATTTGGCACTGCACCTATTCTTCCACAAATTCCAACATATTATGATAGGCAAGGTGTTTAAGATGAGTATTTGTACTTCATTGTGACTGTTGAGAAGCCACCACTTCATCAAAAGTATTCTGAGTGGCATGTCTTCAGTTTGAATTCCAACTGGCCCTCCAAATTTCCTCTACACAATTCTGGCAAAGTTACCCACACTAAAGAGGTGGTCGACTGTTTCACTGAAATGAATAGAGCAACAAACACACCTAGAAACAGTAGGATTGCTAAAAACTAGCACCCTGTCATCAGTTGGGAGTTTATTTCTGAGAGCTCTCCACAAGCAAAAGGACCATTTGAATGGAATCTTTTTTTGCCATATCATCTTATTGGATAGGTTGGGTTGCTTCTTTTTTTTGATTAATTCCCATGCATAAGCATAGGTGAACCTACCATCAGTAGTAGGGGTCCAGATGATTTCATCTTGCAAGTTGTTGTTGAAAAAGATAGGAATCTGAGTGATCAAATGGATCATGTGAGGTGGGGCACTCTCATTGAGTCTTTGAAGATTCCACTGGTCATTGTTCCAAAAACAGGACACTGAAACATTCCCAGGTCTTCCTCATTCATTTCTATGAGCTACTAAGGGGCCTGACCCCAACCAGTTATCCCACCAAAAATTGTAGTTTCCAGAATGGAGTCTCCATTGGATGTTCTTCTCAGCTTCTTTCTTGTTGACCGTCAATCTTTTTCATGCTTGTGATTGTCCTGTATCCCACTTTTTGGAGATGGGATTGGATCATTGACAATACTTGGCTTTAAGAAACCTACTCCATAAGGATTGAGTAGATCTGAAGTGCCACCATTGTTTGTATTCCATTGATTTGTAAATGTCTTCTATGGTTCTGAATCCCCGACCCCCTTCATTCATAGGGAAGCATAATTTGTGCAATGATGCCCAGTGGTATTTCCTTTTGTTATCTTCCATGCCCCAGAAGAAGTTTGTTGCTAGCTTCTCAAATTGTTTCCTGACTGTCTTAGGAGGAGAGACTGCTGACAGCAGATAGATTGGCATACATTGGAGAACATGCTTTATCAGAGTAGCCCTTCCTCCATGTGATAGCATTTTACCATGCCAACCCCTGATTCTTCCCACAATTTTGGAGATTAGATTGTTGAAGTGGATGATTTTCAACCTGCCAGTGTACAGTGGACATCCCAGGTAAGTGAGAGGGGATAGCTTTCTGGAAAAACCTATGACTGCTTGGATTCTTCTAACTGTTGACTGAAATGTACAGGGGGAGGTCATGAAATGACTTTTTTGCCTATTGATCTATTGGCCAGAAGTATCCTCATACTTGTTCAATATCCACAGGACAATCCGAGCGTACCATTTAGATCTTGGAGGATATGCTGAAAGCTTGCGTCATTTATTTCAGAGGCCAATAGGATCAGTTTCTACCATTAGTAGAGTTTGCCTAGAACAACAACTACCCGTCGAGTATCTAGATGCCCCCGTACGAGGCCTTATATGGAAGGCGTTATCATTTTGCAGTTGGTTGGTTTGAGCCTGGACATACTAGGTTATTGTCATGATCCAAGATCTCAACCAATCGGGGCCGTGATAGTGTCTAACACCGCTTGCTAGGAAAGCTAACATACAACTAATAAATAGGAAGAACTGATGTAAATGACTAGCAATAGAATGATAACATAACGTAAAGAAAATTCTGAGATAAACATAATAAGGCTAAATCTAACATCTAACGTAAACCATCCCAAGATATGGAGTCACAAGTACATAAGCTTCTAAAGTATATTAAATACAATGTTCTGAAAGAAATACAACACTGTCTGAAATAAAATAAAATTAATACAATACAAATAAGAAGATGACTCAAGGCTTGCGAACGAGATGTAGCTGTATCTCAAATCACCTGTCTGGTATCCGAAAAGCACCTGTCGGGACTCCGCTAATACCAATATCTGAATTTGCACAAGAAGTGAAGAAGTGTAGTAAGAGTATAACTGACCCAATATACTCAGTAAGTATCGATCCTAACCTCGACGAGATAGTGACGAGGCTAAGACAAGACACCTACAATAAACCTATGCAGTTATATATCCAAAGCAACGAAATAACATGTAATGATTCAAATATAATAACGGGATGTGGACATAAAAAAGGGGTAGCAAAGAGAAACATAAAGTAATGTATCACTAAGTCAACCTCTTTCAAATATAAATAGCGAAGCCACAAAGCCAAGTCCACATTTTAAATATCAAGGTAAAGAGCAATGAAATCAATAAATTGTACGGCACTTCGTGCTTTTACTCTCATCCTCACATGATAATATAAAAGCAAGTGCACAACATCACCCATCATGTTATTACTCTCATTCTCACATAATAATATTAAAAGCAAGTGCATGACATCACCCTTCATGCTTTTACTCTCATCATCACATAATAATAATAAAGCAATTACACATCATCACCTTTCGTGCTTTTACTTTCTTCTTCACATAATAATATAATCACGAGATCACCCTTCATGCTTTATCCTCGCGTTCACTCAAGCAATAATATCAGTATGTAAATAAGGCACGTCAACACCTTTCGTGCATTTCACTCTTTCTCACTAAGCAATCACAACAACAGAATACCAAGCAAGGTGGGAAGCAAATTTAACATCAACAATAGTATTTGAACACAACTTGTCATATGAGAATCCCCTAACAATTAATGCCAACAACCAATCAACAATTTTCACGATCTCAACACCCAATATCACAATAATCTCAATATAAGAAACATCATAAAACCGAGTAATCATAGAATTAAACAATCTATCTAAGGCATGGAAGACATAATACACAAAATAATCATGGTACAAGTAAGGCTCATTCTACCCACATGCTTATCCCATGGCCAATGCATATACACTCGTCACCTCGCATATATGCTACCCCTGACACATAGTTCACATAGCAAAAAGACTCGATTCTACCTTATTTTCCTATAACGACCCAATCGGTCGTTTTGAGCATTTGTAATCTATTTAGCTATTTGAAGTCTTGAGTAGCTTCATACAATATATTATGACTTGCGTAAATCGTCAGTTTTGGTTTTCAGGTAATTTGGGATTGATTTGGAAGAATGATTCTCAACTAGGAAGCTTTAAGTTTGAAGAGTTGACCAAGTTTGACTTTTATGTATTTGACCTCAAATCGGAGTTCTGATGGTTCCTTTGGGTCCAGATAAGTATTTTGGACTTGGATGTATGCCTGAATTTTCATTTGGATATTTCTAGGAGATTTATATGTTATTTGACAAAAGTTGGCAATTTGAAGGTTTGGAAGTATTCATAGATTTGATCGGGAGTTGAATTTGATGATATTGGATTTGGATTGTGGTTTCAGACTTTTTCAGAGTTGGTTGCATTACTGGTTTCTGCTGTTATCAGGTGCCTCCAATGTTCTTCGCGATCGCGATGGTCTAGGCGAGATCGCGAAGTGTGATTTGATCCTCTAGTGATTTGTTCATCGAAAAAACTAAAATTAACTACGAACGTCGTCATTAATCTGTCGCTAAAACACTCGTAGCCAGCAGAATTTCTTGATAATTCGTTGCTAATCCGTCACTAAATGAGATTAGCGACATATTTTTCTGTTTAGCTACAGAATTTGTCCGTCGCTAAAACCTATTTTTTTAGTAGTGGTGACAGATGGAATGCGATCGTTGAGTTTTGTATTGATTACAGTTCACGTTCGCGCATGGGGAATCGCAGACGTGTAGGGTTGAGCGGGAGCTAGAGAATTCTTTATAGTGTTCGCATAAGTCAGTTCACATTCCGCAGCTTTAGCTTCTGTGGTCATCATGTCTGTGTGGCTTGTATCGCGAACACATAGAGTATTTTGGTGACAATAGCATTTGTTCTTCGCGATCGCGAAGGATGTCCCACGATCGCGATGGGTATTGCTTTTAAGTGATTATAAAGTACTCTATTTCGAAGGTTTTGGTCATTTTATCATATTTTGAGTTATGAAGCTCGGATTTGGGCGATTTTCACCACATGGATTGGGGTAAGTAATTTCTACTTAGTTTTGATTATATTCCGTGATTTCATCTTTGATTTGGGCATTTGATTGAGGATTTCAAAAGAGAAATTGGAGGTTTTGTCTAAACTTTTCTAAAGTAAAATTTTGAGTTTTGATCATCGATTCAGAGTCGGATTTGAGTAAAATTAGTATGATTGGACTCGTAATTGAATGGGTTGTCAAAATTTATGAATTTTGTCAGGTTCCGAGGTGCGAGCCCTATCACGTCTCAAACAATTGAACATGTAGATTAGATATGATTTCTAGCATGAATAATATCCCACGTAGTCATATTGTACAGTCATGATATTTACATCCGCATGTTATACCCCGGTCTCTGTGCGCTTTTGATATGCTGTCTCACATGTTATTTATGTTCTTGTACGTGACATAAGTTTGAACTGTATTTGGGACATATTGTGTTATTCTGTATTATATAATTGGATTATGTTTCTGTGAGATGTCTGCATATTCAGACTTTAGCGGATTGTTGACTGATATGGGACATAGAGCCATATTGATATGGATATTTGGATAGGGTTGCACGCCGCAACAGTTATATTGATATTGAGATGACGCATATGCCAGGCCCCACATTGGGCTAAGCTATACTGATTTGAGGCTGCGTGTGCACCAGGCCCCACAATTTGGGCTATGTGATAATGATTAGCGCTTGGATATAATCCCCCCGAGTCTGACATACAAGTAGCGGTCACAGGTACAATATTTTATATACATGCTTTGATGATGGGCAGTTATGCCAGGCACTCGTGCAGTGCTAAGTGTGATTATTTTGATTGATCCACGTTGATATTGTTTGAACATTTGAGCCACGCACCTGGAGTGTGCTAAGATTGTGTGTACTTACTGAGTTCACCGTGACATTTGATTATTTGACATGTATATTTGACATGTAGGCATAGAGATTTACCTTCCTCATGGTAGACAATGATGACATCTAATTACTTGACATGTATATTTGACATGTAGGCATAAAGATGTATTTTTCTCATGCTAACTAGTAAATAAAAAGTCTTATCTGATATTGTAAATTGGGAAAAACACAGTTCTTTTGATAAACTCATGTTTAATTGATTTCGGTGCTAAGATTTAGATTAGGACTGTTATACTTGAAAAGCATATCTACTCTTCTATATCTGTGAAAAAGCTAGGCATTGCATCTCCTGAGTTATATACCTTGACTGTCTTCACTATACTGTTATGAACTGTTATTGGCCATTGATTTTGGAATCTGACTATCTTCTGAGCTCGTCACTTCTTTCAACCTAAGGTTATGTTTGTTTACATGGGGTCGGTTGTACTCATATTACACTTCTGACCTTGCATTCATATTTTGGAGTTGATGTTGCTGTGTATGGCGGGAGCTGACATTGAAGATGTACCTGCATTCTGGTTATAACTGCCACTTGTCCTTGGCAGCTCTAGATTTTCAAATCTGTCTATGCAGATTTCGAACAGATAATATATTTATTTTATACCAGCTTTGTAAATTCCAAGTCTTAGAAGCTCGTGATTTGTATTACCAATCCTTCGGATTTTGTATAGAAGTTTAGATATTCTATTTAGTGATTCCTATGTTCCTTATTTGAGACGTGTTGACTGTTAATGGGCTTACTTAGCGGGTTGGATTAGGTGCCATCATGACTAGTCAGATTTTGGGTCGTGACAAGTTGGTATCAGAGCCCTAGGTTCATAGGTTCTACGAGTCATGATCAAGTTTCTAGTAGAGTCTTGCATATTGGTATGATGGCATCCATACCTACCTTCGAGAGGCTACAGGGCATCTAGGATAAACTTCTCATCTTTCTTTCCTTATCGTGCGATATTGATTTAGCTTGAAGTGTATCTCCTTGAATTCCTTCCACTAACTCGTGTGTTATGTGAGTGCTCGGTATCAGTTGTGCATCTACGACTTGTGATTCCATGGATGAGGTGCGAGGTGTATTTTTTGTGTTTTGTTGATGGGTTATTCTAGAGGACTTAAGTCTATGTTTTGGCCGCAACTTGGGCTCGGTGGTTTCTTTTATGTGACTATGTGCTTTTGGACTTATATCTCTGGTAGTGTCCTCTAACGACCCGGCTGATCGTTTTGAGAATTTAAGTCCCGTTCGGCGGCATAAGGCCCTGAGAAGCTTCATATTATGTGTATTGACTTGTGTGCATGGTTGAATTCAGTTTCCAGATGATTCAGAGTGAAATGGGATACTTAGTCCCTAAAACGGAAGCTTAAATCTTAGGATTTTGATCGTAGTTAGGACTGTGTGAAGACGGCTCCGGAATGGAGTTCCAGCGGTTCCGTTAGCTCCGTTGGGTGATTTTGGACTTAGGAGCGTGTCCGGACGGTAAATTTGAGGTCTGTAGCTGATTTAAACTTGAAATGGCAAAAAGTCAAAATTTTGGAGATTTTGACTGGAAGTGAACTTTTTGATATCGGGGTCGAATTCCGATTCCGGAAGTTGGAGTAGGTCCGTAATGTTGAATATGACTTTTGTGAAAAATTTGGGGTTAATCGGACGTGGTTTGATAGGTTTCGGCATCGGTAGCAGAAATTTGAAGTTTCAAGTTCTTTAAGTTTGAATCGGAGGATGATAGTGATTTTAGCGTTGTTTGATGTCGTTTGAGGGCTCGACTAAGTTCGTATGGTATTTTAGGATTGGTTGGTATGTTTGGTTGAGGTCCCGGGGGCCTCGGGTGTGTTTCGGATGCTTAACGGAGGAAATATTGGACTTAGGAAATTTCTGAAGTTTGCTGGTTTTTGGTGTTTCGCACCTACGGTGGGGGAACCGCAAGTGCGGGGCCGCAAGTGCGGATGATTAAGCGCAGAAGAGGATTTGGAGGCAGTGGTCAGGGGCCGCAGGTGCGAGGTGAGTTCCGCATCTGCGATGCCCGCAGATGCGCTGGAGAGATCGCAGGAGCAGTGGAGGACCGCAGAAGCGGACATAGGTCCGCAGGTGCGCACACGTAGGTGCGACCTTTTGATCGCATAAGCGGGTGATGAGTTTTAGGTGAAAACCGCACCTACGATGGAAATTTTGCAGGTGCGGAACCGCAGATGCGGTTGAAGGCCCGCAGAGGCGGTTTGACTGGCAGAAAAAGGGGCAAGTGCAAGGGTTTGATTTCATTCTTCATTTTTGGACTTGAAAGCTCGGAATTTGGCGATTGTTCGAGGGATTTACAGAGGAAGCTTTGGGTTAATGATTCCTAACTCATTTTTGGTTGTATTCCATTAATCTATAGTTGTTTCTCCATTTAATTTCGGATTTGGGGTTGAAAATTTGGGGAAAAGTTGAGAAAAGTTCTTAGGCCGAATTTTGGGATTTTGATCGAGATTTTGGTATCAGATTTGAGTAATTTTGGTAAGAGTGAACTCGTGAGTGAATGAGTGTTCATATTTTATGACTTTTAGTCGATTTCGATACGTGGGCCCGGGGAGGCTTTTAGGGAGATTTTCCAATTTCTTGCTTTAACTTTGATTTCATTAGCTAGATTAGTTTCTTGTAGTTATATTTATGTTATGTAGTTGATTTTGGCTAGATTTGGGCCATTCAGAGCTGGATATTCGTGGAAAAAACATTGTTACAGATTGATTGAGCTTGATTCGAGTTAAGTATCTTGCCTAACTTCGTGTGGGGGAACTACCCCTTAGGATTTAAGTCTTCTATGTTAATGGTAGTCCGTGTACGCGAGGTGATGAGTACGTGCTCGAACGTATTTGTGGAAAATTGGCCTTTTAGAGTTCTTAGGTCCTTGTATTCGCTGAGTATGCCGTTTGTTCTCGTTATGATTATGCTTCTTAATTACTAATTTCACTTCTATCTGCTTTAATTAGAATTAATTGCTTCATGATCCGTCCTTATTACTTATTTGAGTCATATGTGCCCTAACAGAAATTGTTATCTCTTCTATCGCCATGTTGTCTTTTCCCTAACTGCTTATCTTCATTTGAACTTATAATTATTTCTTCTGTAATTGTTCATCCTTAACTAAGGCTATGATTTCCTTTATACTGCTTATCCTTAATTGAAGTTGTTGTGTCTCTTTCGTACTTTCCCAACCTTAAAAGAAGTTTAGATATCCTATATCTTAGTTGACCTTTACTTGTTGGAATTAATGACTCGTGATATCTCCCTCGTTGTTGAACTGTACTTTGTGGGACCGTTGTTACATATTATTTTCTCCCTTGTTGAGATGTTCTTATTATGACTAGCATTCTCTATTGTGGCTACTCCTTGTGAATTTGTTCCTCCGTTCCTTTGAAAACTGGAATTTCTGAGTTGATTTATTTGTCATACCCTTGTATTAGTGTTATTGTTGTTGTTGTACTTATTGTTCTTGCATATTTACTTTGGGACTATGAGGCGGTACCTCGGGAGATCCCCATGTCTTGCATATTTATTTTGGGACTACGGGGCGGTACCTCGGGAGATCCCCCCTGTCTTGCATATTTACTTTTGGGACTACGAGGCGGTACTTCGGGAGATCTCCTGTTGAGCATTTACTTTTGGGACTACGAGACAGTATCTCGAGAGTGCCCTTTGTTGACATCTCTTTGTTATGGGGTTGCACGAGGTTTCTGTCGTGCTATTGTTACTATTGATATTTGCACATGCGGCGTGACAAGGCGGGATATATATATATATATATATATATATATCGGTTGCGCATGTGGCGAGACAAGGTGGGAACATTATTATGCATGTGTGGCGAGACAAGGTGGGCTATGTCAGGGATTGATTTGTGATGGTCTGGGGGCATTCTTGTTGTTAATATTTGAGTAGTGGTACACTTATCTGTGTGAGCTTTATCTTGTTAAAGTTGTGAGAAAATATTCTACGTGATGTCCGTTCTTTTCCTTATGCTCACTAGCTGGTATGAACTATGTTAGGACACTTGCACAAGCATACACATAGTTACGCACTCTTATCGGATAAGAGGTTGCCTTGATATTGTTGAGTATAGATGCACACCCTTGCTTATGTGCCTTCTATGTGAGAATTGATCTATTTGGCACGCGAGTCGTCAGTGCGGTTATGAGGTGTAATGAGGGCACAAGATGCCAAGTGTTAGGGTTCAGGTATTGAGGCCTGTGAGTTGTGATTTGTCCGAGGTTCGGTACCTCGTGGAGTTATTGACAACTCACGAGGAATTTGATTGAGTATTTCAAAAGAGAAATTGAGGGTTTTTATCTAAACTTTCCTAAAGTGAATTTTTGAGTTTTGAACATCGATTTGGAGTCGGATTTGAGTGAAATTAATATGGTTAGACTCGTAATTGAATGAATTATCAGATTTTATGAGTTTTATCGGGTTCCGAGGTATGAGCCTGGGGTTGACATTTTTGGTTGACTTTGAGTAATTGATTATAGATTACGACCTTTATCGTTTGGGTGTGTTTCCTTTGGAATTATTTAATAACTTTGAGTTGCTTTTGGCTAGTTTCGTGCTGTTTGGAGGCTGATTTATGCGGGATGGCATTTCTAGAGTATCGATTGGATTGCTCGGTATTGGATTTGACTTGTTCGAGGTAAGTAACATATCTAAATTTTGATTTAAGGGTAAATATCCTTGAGGACTATGAAACTTGAGATGGGTTGGGGGTGACACGCATGCTATGTGATGAGCGTGGGTGTGTGCACTGAGGTATTCATGATACGGGTAGTGCTTAGGCTATTATATGCCTTATTTTGTGATCATGCTTCTTTGATATCATATTTTCTCCATTTATGTGACTACATGAGATATTATTCATGCTAGGAATAATGCCTTGAGTACCTGTTCATTTGTTAAAGACATGCTTTTAGCCCAAAGGTTAGACTTGTTACTTATTGAGTTGGTTGTAATCATGCTACACCCTACACTTTGTGTGCAGATCCAGGTACTTTCGGAATGGTGGTTGCTGATTATCGAAGCTTTATCAGTTCAGAGATTTTTGAGGTAGCTATTCTGGCTTTCACAAACCTTGACTCTCCTCTTTTATCTTTTAGTTTTATTTCCATATACTGTTCTACCTTCCTAGAAAATGTTGAAGTGTTTTAGACCATATTATTGTATATAGGATCATTGGGGAATATTGTACTTAGTCACGGTATTTTTCGTATCAGTATTTATGAGATGTTATTCTTAAGCTCATTTTATTATGTTTTCAAACTTAAAGATACGTGGTTCTTTGTAGTTGTTAGCTTACCTAGTATTGCAATAGGCGCCATCATGACAGGTGAGATTTAAGTCGTGACATTTCTATTATCGGTGGGTCATATGTGTTGCAATTGAGTTTGGATCGCTTGAGGAGGTTTCCATGACTATCACAAGAAGGAATGTGAGCTTAGCAGATGATTTGAGGTATTTTTACGATTAGTGCTACGTGGGTTCATAAAGGATTTTGTTGAATTATAGTGCAGGATTATGGTAGTTATGGAATAAGTATATTATGGGATATTAGATATCATGTCATATGGCTTTGAGCCCAGTGGGGGAGTATTCTATCAAGGATCAGATATCATGGTTTTGTGTTGTATTAGTTTCGGTCTGAGGCATGTTTGGAGATCAATTATGACTTGAAGAAGTTGGTTTTGAGGATGACTAGGGTAAGAAAATTTCTGAATGCATGATGTATTACACATTATGAATATATGAAAGTCTTGGAATGGTTTAAGTTTTATGTTCGTGATGGATGTAATGTACTAAGAAAAGGGAGTCACTCAGTTGCGTTAAGGTGGGTTACTTCTTTGGGTGTTGGTGTGCTAATGGGGCACAAGTTATTTGGATCGTATTGGCGGTACAATTGAGAGTAGAGAAGAGTGGAGGAATCTCGAGAAGGTCCTAATGGATTCAAGATTCATATATGACATTTGAGGAATTTTGGGAATTGTAAAAGGCTAAGATGTGAGTCTGCATTGGATGGTGTTGGGACTTGTGGTATATCTATATCATTAGAGGTTGTACGTTTCAGTATCAGGGAGGTTAAGGTAACAACTTCAAATTTACAGAAGGTATCCTCAAAGTGGGTGTCTCGGATATGGTACTTTTGGGATGCTTAAGAGGAAATACATCGACATATAGGCTTTAGGACGATGTGGTTTCATACCAAGATCTTTTGCGATGAGCGCTTGGTTGAGTGTCATAGTGTATTGGCAAGAGGAATGGTCAACCTGAGGGTAATTCGGAAGGAACTCGGAGAAATAGAACATCTTGGTAGTAGGTTGGATTAACACAGTAATGGATATGATCAGTACTTTTGGTTCCTATGATGTGCTGAGGCTTTGCCGGTGTTTTGTGGCAATACTCTTGGGTTTGGTGACCTGCGTGACTTGGTTGAGTTAGAGGGATTTAGTTCTGATGGCTTGGTTATATGCATATGAGTTTCGAAGAGTTCTCGACAGTGGAGACCTCGAGTTGAGATGGTTATTTTCTACAAGTATGTGGGTTATGTTGCGTGTTGTGATTTTTCTAGCGGATGGGTTCTAGTGGTAGGTTTCTGGCTAATGGATTATGTATCATACTGGTGCTTTAGAGTTGTTAATGAGATTCTCGTACTTTTCATATGATGGCATGATAGATAAGTGCAGCGTGTGGGATTGAGGTTTGCATGTACAAGGTTGCGGTTCAATTTTGAAAGGAAGGTCATAAATTTTAGATAGGATGCACGGTCTCAGATGTTTAGATGAATGCTAGTACTACTTGGTATTACCTGAGAAGGGTGCGCATTTCAGAAGGCACATCGTGTTTTGACTTATGGATGCTTTATTGGTATTACAGTACTCGCCTGGTTGATCAACTACTGATGTTCAGATTTTTCTATGTGACACGAAAGAATTATAGAAGTATTTCTAATGGGATGATTGTGCATGAGAGATGTGTTAGTCATTCGAGCAGTAGAGTTAGGATCGGATATGGTGATTCATGTATTCTAGGGAATTGGAGACTGGGAGTTCTTAGAGGTATATTGTTCCTTGGTTGCAGCCTATGAATGTATGATCAAAGTTAGACAACTAATAGTATGTGCTATGGTTAGGTTATTGTGGACTTTTGGAGGGTTATTTATCTATTTGTGGGTGACCAGAGTTGATTTGGGGGCCCATTGTGTCAGATTTGTTGACTCAACACTGTTATTATTGGGGGATATGTAATTCGGTTAGAGTTGAGCTTGTTCGTGTTCTGATATGTTTTATGTGTTAATATTTTATGCTACGATGGGTTGTGGTCTGTTGATTATTTTCACACATGATGCATTTTTATTTGGGGTGTTGAACGGCTGATAGCGCCTTGATTGTGTTCCTTCCTGTTGTGGTATATAGTGCATCAGTTCCTCCATAGCTATGGTCATGCACCTCGTATGTTTGTTGCTAATTTGCGCATGGTTGTTGATTTCGAGCATTATAACTCGAGGTTTTTCATGTGGACCCGTGTTTGGATTGGGTCACGTACTGCGACAGAGTTATGTTGGGATACGATCTTTGTGTTGATTTCATGTGTTTTGGTTCTCCCCATGTGTTGGGTTTATCGCACATGCTTATGGTGGTGCCTGTTGAGCTTGCGAGTCGGTTCTCTTTTTTGAGTCATTTTCCATTTTTTGGGTACATTTGAATTGTTGCTTATTGGTGCACGAATTGTACTGTTTGTGGCTTTAGGTGGTATTGATGTGGATTGTTAGTAGAGTGGCTGTATTGGATGAAATGAGGTCATTGGACCTAGAATAGGTGCTATCGGATTTGATTACGGTATGTTTGGGAGAATAATGTCGCTAGTCAGCTTAGAATTGGGTTATGGTCCTTGTTCAGTGAGAGTGCTCCACGACCTGTGGATTTGATGGGTGGTTATGAGTCTTTGCGTGTTTCTTTCATCATTGATAGTGTAGGAAGGTTTGGAACAAGGTTTTATTGGATATAAGATTTGTTATCAGTACCAGGTTTGCTATTAGGCAGCTATTGTGGTGAGAAGTTATTGCTCTAAGAAACTAGGTTATGCGGTACATCATGCGATTATATCTTGGGTTATGATTATGGCTTGGTACAACTTGTTCAGACTTGCATAGTGTATAGATGCAAGAATCGGGTCTTATAATGAGTTCCAAATGTTGGAGATTTGATTCTAAGGTTTATGGGCTAAGGTTAAAGTAAGGATCTTCAATTAGGTTGTGTTGTCAGGTTTATATTGATTGGGGTGACGTGGGATCACCACGGGTGTGTGCATCATGAGTTTACACAGTGATTTTATGGCTTTAGAAAGACTCTTAGCACGTTCGAGGATGAACCTATGTTTAAGTGGGGGGGGGATGTATGACCCAGCCAGTTATTTTGAGCATTTGCATTCCTTTTAGCTATTTGAAGTCTTTAGTAGCTTCATACGATGTATTATGACTTGTGTGAATCTTCGATTTTGGTTTTCAGGTGATTCATGATTGATTTGGAAGAATGATTCTCAACTAGGAAGCTTTAAGTTGGAAGAGTTGACCAAGTTTGAGTTTTGTGTATTTGACCTCGGATCGGAGTTCTGATAGTTCCTTTGGGTCCAGATAGTGATTTTGGACTTGGGCGTATGCCCGAATTTTCATTTGGATGTCTCTAGGAGGTTTTATCGCTATTTGATGAAAGTTGACAAGTTTAAGGTTTGAAAAGTTCATAGATCTGACCGGGAGTTGACTTTGATGATATCGGATTCGGATTATTGTTCCACAGTTGGAATAGGATCGTTATGTCATTTGTAACTTGTGTGAAAAATTTGAGGTCATTCTGAGTTGATTCGATATGGTTTGACACGCGTTTTGGAAGTTGAAAATTCAAAAGTTCATTAAGTTTGATTTGAGGTGCGATTCGTGGTTTCGATGTGGTTATCTGTAATTTGAGTCCTCAACTAGGTCCATGTTATGTTTTGGAACTTGTTGATATGCTCGGACAGGGTGCCAAGGGGCTCGAGTGAGTTTTGGGGTGGTTTTGGACCTTTTCAGAGTTGGTTGCATTTCTGGTTTCTGCTGTTATCTGGTGCCTGTGGCATTCTTCGTGATCGCGAAGGTCTAGCCGAGATCGCGAATTGTGAATTGATCCTCTGATGGTTTGTTCATCGCGGACGCGACAGATGGCACATGGTCGTGGAGTTTTGGATTGATTAGAGTTACATTCGCACATGGGGCATCGTGGACGCGTAGGGTTGAGCGGGAGCCGGGGGCTGGAGAATGCTTTATCGCATTCGCGTTCGTGGATCTTTAGTGCATGTGGTCATCGTGTTTGCGTGGCCAGTATCGCGAACACGTAGAGTAGTTTGGTTGTATATTGAGATGTCTGCATATTGAGACCTGAGCGGATTGTTGACTGATATGGGCCATATAGCCATATTGATATGGATATTTTGATCAGGTTGCATGCCGCAACGTTTATATTGATATTGAGGTGACGCGTATGCCAGACCCCATATTCGGTTGAGCTATATTGATTTGAGGCTACGCGTGCACCAAGCCCCTCTATTTGGGCTATGTGATAATGTTTAGCGCTTGGGTAGGATCCCCCACCCCGAGTCTGACATACAAGCAGCGGGCGCAGGTACAATATTTTACATACATGCTTTGATGATGGGCAGTTATGCCAGGCATCCATTATCACAACCCCAATTTCTTACCTTAGGATGTCGTGATGGCACCTAGTCTCTAAGACTAGGTAAGCCCAACATCATGAATACTTAACAAAATTTAACAGTTAAGATAACAAGATAATTTGATAAACTCATAATAAATCTAAAACAAAGCATCTGTAACAAACTCCCATCCGGTGGAACTGCGTCATAAGCTATACACGAATATACTGTAAACCCCCCAGTACAACACCGTCTGAATAAAGAGTAAACAATAGCAAAATAAGGACAGAGGGTGACTCCGAGGCCTGTGAATGCCAAACATGTATACCTTGAAGTCTCCGAACTGAATGATCCACTCACTAATGCCTAGACTGAGTTGAGGTACCTAGATTTGCACAAAAATATGCAGAAGAGTAGTATGAGTACACCAAAACGGTACCCGGTAAGTATCAAGTCTAACCTCGGTAGAGTAGTGACGATGCCAGGTCAAGACACCTACTAGGATTAGAAAAACTGAACAAGTATAGTATAGTCTAATGATGAAAACAAGGAAATAGTGACAATAAGCGATACAACAAGTTAAGCTACAACTGAATTTAAAGCAATAAAGGCAACAAGGAAAGAACATATAATATGAACATCAAGTAAACAACGCGGACAAACATAAGTGAGGTAAATGAGAGATGACAACAAGAATCACAAATGAGGTATTGCCTCGTAACCTCATTTCACAACCACAATCTTTCCTTATACCGCAGCGTGAGCCTTACATTTAGATAGTTTTGAAAACATTTTTTTCCTGAAATAGCTACACACACTTTAGCCCACCTTATGTCGTTGTTTGGCTTCAAGTAATTCCTTACTAGCAACACGCATATAAATCCCACCTTATGTCACCGCATGCACATTAACCCCTATCCTTATACCGCCGCATGTGCATCAATATCATAACACAATAACAACTCGCACCACAAGTGCCCATATGACATCAAAAGAATCAACAATACCAATGTTTCCACAACAAATAGCTCATGGCTCAACCACAACGCATACAAGAATCTCAATAATAACTAAATAAAAGTGAATATCTAAACAACAAAGATATCTCAACAATTTAACAACTTCGCCTCAATGTGACAACGGCTTTTACAACTTTAACACCAATAACTCAACAAGGAGATATTACATAAAATAACAACTTCAAGTAAGGTAATTCAACAAGTAAAGAGTTAAAAAGACAATAAGGAAGGCAATAATTTCAACTAAAGCATGTAAGAGCAAAATAATAATTAAGAGATAGAGCAAGAGTTAATAATGTCAAATAAAGCATGTAAGGATAGGTCAACACATGTAAGGGTAGATTAACAATGAAATATATAACATGTTATGATAATTCGATTAAAGGCATGAAAAGAGTCTAAAAAGCCTAAACCGGTCGAATACCACGTATAGCCTGTGTACCCAGTCATCACCTTGCGTACACGGCTTTCACATAACACAAATAGTATAATCAACCCAAATCCTAAGGGGTAGCTCCCCCGCATAAAGTTAGGCAAGATACTTACCTCAAACAAGCAGAATCAATCCCCTAATAAGCCTTTCCCGCAAATATCCAACTCCGGACGGCTCGAATTTAGCCAAAGTAACTTAATACAATAAATATAAACCATAGGAAACTATTTCGGATAACAAAGTTGTAATCTTTAAAGAAAGTCAAAAACTCAACTCAAAACGTCAACCCCAGGCCCGCATCTCGAAACCTGACCAAAATTATAAAATCCAAACACCTATTCAATAATGAGTCCAACCATACCAAAATTATTCAATTACGACCTCAAATCGACCTTCAAATCCTTAATTTATAGTTTAGGAAGTTTTCACATAAATCGCATATTTTCCCAACTCAAGACACTTATTAAATGATAAAAACCAATATGGATTCATGAACAATAAGCAAATCCGAGTCAAAAACACTTAACCCGATCCAATCCTTGAAAATCCCCTCCAAAAACGCCTAAAACCGAGCTTTTTAACTCAAAGTGTGAAAAATAACTCTAACCCTCGATCTTCTCTATTTCTTCCCAGTTATTCTGCTTCTACGGCCTCTCTGTCGCATCTGTGACTCCGCACTTGCGTAAAATCCATCGCAAGTGCGGCCTCAACTAACTCAGGGACATTCCACTTCTGCGGCAATGTAAGCGCACATATGCTTCTGCTTCATTGGACCAAGAGTGCGTCTGCGCTTCTGCAGAGGAGAGTGACCGCACCTGCGTCCCCTCAAGGCTTACCCATAATTCGCTTTTGCGGGCGAGTTGCCGCTTCTGCGGGTCCGTACCTACGCCCAGGTATCCGCACATGCGACCTCCCCCTAACCAACCTACTCCGCTTATGCGATCTCTCAGCCGCACCTACAGCCAAGCCTATCGCAGGTGCAATGACACCAGAAATGTAGCTGTAACAGCAATTCCGTCTAAGTCCAAAATGGACTCGAATCAATCTAAATCATGCTTGGGGCCCGCGGGACCCCGTTCAAACATATCATCAAGTCCCAAAACACATAACGGACCCACTCGAGGCCTAAAATCACATCAAACAACATCAATTCTATGAATCACACCCCATTTCAAGTCTATTAAACCAATGAACATTCAACTTCTAAAACTAACGCCGAATCATATCAAACCAACTCCGAATGAGCTCAAATTTTGCACCTAAGTCATAAATGATACAATGGACCTATTCTGTAAGGTTCCATAACTGTTCTCAAGGAATTAAAGGTTTTATGGTACCGAAGTAGGCTAATGCATTCGAAGGTTTTGGGTTGATGAATGCATTGAAGAGTTGGTGTGAATCTTTGCAGAAGGAGACAATTTTGCGGTTAGATTCATGACAGCAGATCCATTCTGCAGGCCACATAACCATCGCGAAGTTGAGCAGAAAAATTGTTGAATTTTGAAGGACATTTTGCGGTCCATTATGTGATCACAAATCTATTTCGCGGTCCGCACTTCCGTCGTAGATTTGGCATGAAGAAATTTGGAGGGTGATTCTGTGGTCTATTTTGCGGCCGCATAACTGGTCTGCGGACCGCAGACCTGCTACAAACTTGCCCAAACCAGCCCAGGTTTTGGGATCGTGTTGCGGTCCATTTTGCAGGGCAAATATCGGTTCTGTGATCCACTCTACAACCGCAGATTTGAGTTCGGAGGGTCCATATTTTATTTTTATAACCCGACCCCATTTTACTTAAAAGCCTTTGGGGCTTGTTTTGAAGGTAAAAATTAGATGTTTTAGAGAGAAGTGAGTATCTTAGAGAGAGAGAGAGAGAGAGAGAGAGAGAGAGGGAGAAGACCTAGCAATTCTAATCATCAATCCTTGCCCCAATCTTGAAGATTCAAGGGAATCACTCGCTAGACCATCATCTACACGGGATAAGACCTTGTCCTAAAACCTTCATGCAATTGTTATAGGTTTAAGTAGGTTATGGAATTGGAGATATTCCATGCATGTAACATTAGGTGGTAGTATGTGGTGTTGTTGGATTATTTTGGGTAGTTTCTTGCTGAAATTGGTTGAGGAAGGTAGGGATTACCATTGTAGAGCTTTGTAGTTAATTTTGCATAATAGATGTTTGACAAAATTTCCAAGAGACTTATGTCATGAGAATCCTTCTAATTATTATATGATTTTAGCTATTTTCCTATAGATTGATATTACTAGAAGTATTGGGACGTTGGAGTAATCTAAGAAAAGCTCAAGAAAGGTATGTTGACCAAACTTCTCTCTTAGAATCGAATTCCATGATGTTCCCGTAAGTTTTAAGTATGGTTGGCCCGGGTTCCTAATTCCCATGTCCCGAATTGTTCCTACTAAATTCGATTATCCCAAGTAAGCGATGGGTTGAAAGATGTATATACTCAAAACGTGTTCCAATTTCTCTTATCTCATCATGATCTCCTTCGGGAATGTGTTCAAATAAAGTTTAGGTATTAAAATATTATAACTTCAACTCACATTTCAAATGAAAGTTAATTGTGCTTAACTTGGAAAGAAAACCCAATGTGCTTAAGACTCATACTGCTCATATACATATCAAATTTCTATTTCCAAATGCCCTTATTGTTGATAAACTATGACGATGTTTGGGAGTGAAAGCAGCGAGAGTGAGATATAAAATGTGGCCATGGTTGTTGTAATTTGAGCATTTGATTTGAATTTTTGTTTCAATCATAAATCGCCATGATCTCCTATGTAAGAGTTTCCAATGTGTTTTGAGTCCTTATTTACCCATGAGTTAAAACTGTGCATTTCCTTTTTAGAGAAGTATTCCAAAAAGAAATGGTGTATTACTCATTTATGATTTTTAACTTATGTTGCGATTGCAAGTCACTTTGCTCCATACTTTGGAAATCAATGTATTGTGTTTAAAGCCATTATTACTAATGAACTTAAAGTTATGATTTCCGTAATATTCTATATGTTGATGTTTATGATGATGATCCTTGAAAGTAAAGAAATAAAAGTGTGGAATATGAGATGCGACCATCATGCCATGAATGAAGAATCATATGAATGGCCAAGAGAGACAATGAAATAATGATGGTGTGAGTGGTTGAAAGTACTAACAAAGCTATATATAGTGTGAAAGGTTATGAGGTGAATGCATTTGTATTTATGTTTCCTTTTTGTGCAAAACAAAATATTTTTGGGAGTATCATTAGCGAGCCGAGGAAGGGTGAGTTGTAACGGCCCACACCCGAAACTACACGTGTCGGTTTAGGGATGGATTGAGATCGATGTGATGAGATTATTCCCCTTAATTGCGATGAGATTGATGTTAGCCCTGAATTAAAAGTCGACCCACACGACATATGTGGGGAGACGGCCTAGTCAATCGGGTGGAGATCAGAAGCCATGTCGCGCGCATGGTAGTTCCTACTCTTGGTATCACCTTTTTTTTCGTATCACCATGTCAATCCATATTTTTCGTGGAGAGATGGCTCAGCCGATCGAGTTTGTGATCAGAATCCATGCCTTATGTATGGTGTGATGATCGTAGGTTAATGATCTCCCAACCAAAAATATTAATTTCTTATTTTGAAGATTATTATGTTTTAACTTGGCATTTGGATAACATTGGTTGTTACTTGATGCTTTCATGGTTATTCCCTTGTTATATCGACATTCTATTTCATGAGAGGATGTTTAGTTCTCCATACTAGTACTATTTCATATGTACTAATATTGGATAATGAACTAGAAGTATTAGTATTTGGCAAACATGTTTTTTCTCTTATCTATAACTTGTGATATTTTGGAAATCATAAATGAATATCCTTTGTGTAATGAAAAAAGAATGTGGAAAACTTTAATCTTCTCATGTCTATCTCTTGTTACCAGTTCTTATATTGTTAATGGGTAAGGTTGGGTAGAAGGCATCAAGTAGGCTTGCTTGATCGGGGTATCTCGGTTAGGCGCCGATCGCGCTCCTCGAGGTCGGGGCATGACATATTCCAACTCCTGGAACCGAAAGCTGACCCCTATATCAAAAAAATCAACTCTCGGTCAAACATCTCAACCTTCCAAACCTTCAACTTCCAACTTTCATCAATTCAAGCCAAAACGACATAAGGACTTCCAAATCAATATTCAGACATACTCCTAAGTCCAAAATCACCATACGGAGATATCAGAATCATCAAAACTTCATTCCAGATGCGTCTACACAAAAGTCAAACTCCGATAAACTCTTTCAACTTAAGCTTCCAACTTTGGGACTAAGTGTCCCAATTCACTTCGAAGTTCACCTGAAGCTAAACCAACCACCCCGACAAGTCACTTAACCAAAATTTAACATAGAGGAGGCAATACATAGGGGAAATAGGCTAAAATACATAAAACGACTGGCCGGGTCGTTACATCCTCACCTTCTTAAAACAAACGTTCGTCCTCAAACGAGTATAGAGACATACCTAAAGTAATGAAAAGATGAGGATCACGACTATGCATATCATGCTCGGTCTCCCAAGTCGCCTCCTCTATTGGTTGACCCCTCCATTGAACCTGTACTGAAGCAATGTTCTTTGAACTCAACTTTCTCACCTTTCTGTCCAAGATGGCCGTCGACTCCTCAACATAAGTTAAATCCTTGTCCAATTGGACCGAGTTGAAGTCTAAAACATGGGACATATAACCGTGATACTTCCGAAGCATGAAAACATAGAACAGTGGGTGAACTGCAGATAAGCTAGGTGGAAATGCAAGCTTGTAGGCCACCTCCCTCACTCTCTCGAGGGTCTCAAAAGGACGAATATACGTAGGGCGCAACTTGCCCTTCTTCCCGAACCTCATTACACCATTCATAGGTGAAACCCAGAGCCAAACCCTCTCTCTAACCATGAATGCAACAACACGAACTCTCCGATCGGCATAATTCTTCTGCCTAGACTGCGCTGTATGAAGTTGATCCCGGATCAACTTGACTTTCTCCATGGCATCTCGAACCAAATCTCGCTCAAGAATTTAGCCTCACACAACTTAAACCAACCAACTGGAGAATGGCATTGCCTCCCATATAGGGCCTCACAAGGAGCCATTTGAATACTCGATTGGTAAATGTGGTTGTAGGCAAAGTCCACAAGAGGCAAGAACTAATCCCAAGAATCCTTGAAATCCATTACACATGCATGAAGCATATCCTCTAATATCTGAATGGTGCGCTCAGATTTCCCGTCCGTCTGTGGGTGAAATGTTGTACTCAAATCAACCCGCGTTCCTAACTCACGTTGTACAACTCTCCAGAAGTGCAATGTAAACTGCGTGCCCCGATCAGAGATAATGTATACCGGAACACCATGAAGTCGAACAGTCTCGCATATATAGATCTGGGCCAGTTGCTCTAAAGAATTGTTAGTCACTACCGGAATGAAATGAGCCGACTTGGTCAACCTATCCACAATCACCCATACAACGTCAAATTTCTTCAAAGTCCATGGGAGCCCAACGACGAAGTCCATGGTAACACGCTCCCATTTCCACTCGGGAATCTCAAGTCTTTGAGGCAAACCGCTTGGCCTCTTTTGCTCAAACTTCACCTGATGACAATTTAGGCACCGAGGCACATACTCTACTATATCTTTCTTCATTCTCCTTCACCAATAGTACTGTCTCAAATCCTAATACATCTTAGCGGCACCCAGATGAATGGAGTACCGCGAACAATGGTCCTCTTGAAGGATCGACTCACGTCAGGATAACAACTCGCACCATAAAAGCCCATATGCCACAACTTGTCAAAAGAATCAACAATACTAATGTTTCCACAACAAATAGCCCATGGTTCAACCATAATGTGTACAAGAATCTCAACAATAATGAAATAAAAGTGAATAGCTCAAATAGTACAAATAGTACAATTAACCCAAATCGTAAGGGGTAGTTCCCACACACAAAGTTAGGCATGATAGTTATCTCAAACAAGCCAAATCAATCACCTAATAAGCCTTTCCCATGAATATCCAACTCTAGACGGCTCGAATCTAGCCAAAATAACTTAATACCATAAACACAAACCATAGAAAACTATTTCGGATAATAAAATTGCAATTATTAAAGAAAATCAAAAAGCCAACTCAAAAAGTCAACCCTGGGCTTGCATCTTGAAACCCGACCAAACTTACAAAATCCCAACACCCATTCAATAATGAGTCCAACCATACCAAAATTATCCAATTCCGACTTCAATTCAACCTTCAAATCCTCAATTTATAGTTTAGTAAGTTTTCATAAATATCCCCTATTTTTTCAACTCAAAATACTAATTAAATGATAAAAGCAATGATGAATTCAAGAATAATATTACCCCGATCCAATCCTAGAAAATTCCCTCCAAAATTGCCCAAACTGAGCTCTCTAACTCAAAGTGTGAAAAATAACTCTAACCCTCGATCTTCTCTATTTATGCTCAATTATTCTGCTTCTGCAGCCTCTCTATCGCATCTACGACTCCGCACCTGTAGAAAATCCATCGCAGGTGCGGCCTAAACTAGCTCAGGGGCATTCTGCTTCCGCGGCAAAATAAGCATACCTACGCTTCCGCTTCTGCGGACCAAGAGCGCATCGCGCTTCCATAGATATGGACTGACTGCACCTGTGGTCCCTCAAGGCTCGCCCATAATCCGCTTCTACGGACGAGTTACCGCTTCTGCGGGTGCGCACCTATGCCCATGTGTCCGCACTTTCGACCTTCCCTCTGGCCAACCTCCTTTGCTTCTATGATCTCCCTATCACACCTACGACTCTGCACCTATTGCCCAGCCTACCGCAGGTGCAATGACACCAGAAACTGAGCTGCAACAACAATTCCTTTTAAGTCCAAAATGGACTCGAATCAATCTGAATCATGCCTGGGGCCCCCGGGACCCCGTCCGAACATATCATCAAGTCCCAACACACATAGAGGACCCACTTGAGGCCTAAAATCATATAATACAACATCAATTCTATGAATTGCACCCCATTTCAAGAATATTGAATCAATGAACATTCAACTTCTAAAACTAAAGCGAAACATATCAAACTAACTCCAAATGAGCTCAAATTTTGCACCCAAGTCACAAATGATACAACAGATCTATTCCAACTCCCGAAACCAAAATCCAACCCCGATATAGACAAAGTCAATCTCTCTATCAAACCTCTCAACCTTCCAAACCTTTAACTTTCAACTTTCACCAATTCAAGCCAAAATGACCTACGGACCTCCAAATCTATATCCGTACATGCTCCTGAGTCCAATATCACCATACAGAGCTATCAGAATCTTCAAAACTGCATTTTAGAATCGTCTACATAAAAGTCAAACTTCGGTCAACTCTTTCAACTTAAGCTTCTAACTTTGGGATTAAGTGTCCCAATTCAATCCGAAATGCACCAGAAGCCAAACCTTCCACCCCGACAAGTCACATAACCATAACTTAACATAGAGGGGGAAATAAATAGAGGAATAGAGCTAAAATACTCAAAATAACCG
Organism: Nicotiana tabacum; assembly: GCF_000715075.1. Lineage (NCBI taxonomy): Eukaryota > Viridiplantae > Streptophyta > Magnoliopsida > Solanales > Solanaceae > Nicotiana > Nicotiana tabacum. The sequence goes on from NC_134098.1 coordinate 12,420,987, forward strand.
GCCGGGTCGTTACACCCGTATAGTTCTAAGTGTGATTATTTTGGTGGATCCACGTTGATATTATTTGGGTATTTGAGCCAGGCACATGGAGTGTGCTTAGATTGTGTGTACTTACTGAGTTCACTGTGACATCCAATTACTTGCATGTATATTTGACATGTAGACATAGAGATGTACCTTTCTTTTGCTAGATGGTGACATGAAATCTGATAATTTGACATGTATATATGACATGTAGGCATAGAGATGTACCTTTCTCATGATAGACAACGACATGCCATCTTATTACTTGACATGTATATTTGACATGTAGGCATAAAGAAGCATTTTCCTCATGGTAACTAGTAAATGAAAAGTCTTATCTGATGTTGTAAATTGGGAATGACAGTTCTTTTGATAAACTCATGTTTAATTGATTTCAGTGGTAAGATTTAGACTGGGACGGTTATACTTGAAAAACATGTCTATTATTCCATATCTGTGAAAGAGCTGGGCATTACATCTCCCGAGTTATATACCTTTACTGTCTTCACTATACTGTTATGAACTGTGATTGGCCAATGATGTTGGACTCTAACTATCTTTCGAGCTCGTCACTGCTTTCAACCTAAGGTTAGGTTTGCTACTTATTAAGTACATGGGATCAGCTGTACTCATACTATACTTCTGCACCTTGCGTGCAGATCTTGAAGCTGATGTCGCAGTGTATGGCGGGAGCTAGCATTGAAGATGTACATGTGTTCTGGCTATAACTACCACTTGTCCTTGGTAGCTCTAAATTTTCAAATCTATCTATGTATATTTCAAACAAATGATATATTTATTTTCTGCTAGCTTTGTAAATTTCAAGTCTTAGAAGCTCATGATTTGTATAACCAATCCTTGGGATTTTGTATAGAAGTTCAGATATTTTATTAATTGAGTCCTATGTTCCTTATTTGAGATATGTTGACTGTTAATGGGCTTACCTAACAGGTTGGGTTAGGTTCCATCACGACTAGTCGCAGTTTAGGTCGTGACATTCCCGCAAATCAAGGTTAACCAAGACACACACCTCTTTTCGAAACAGAATCAACAATCCAACATGACTTTTTCTTTAGAACAAGCCTCCAAACCAACCGAATCTAGTCAAATATCATTCAAATAATTCAAAATAAGTTTTAGAAACTACCCTCGAATGAAAATAGTTCGATTTTTAGCATAATTAAAGATGTCAATAAAAAGTCAACCCGGGCTCACGTGATCGAAGACCAAATCCCTATTACCCATCCACCCCCGAGCCTGCATATATGATTGGTTTCAAAATCCGACCTCAATTCAAGGTCTAAATCTTAATAATATAAATTTCCTATATTCTACCCAAAAACCCCAAGTTCTACTTTGAAAGTCATAGATTTGATGATAATATTCATGAAAAAGTAATTGAAATTAATTGAAAATAAGTTAAAGTTACTAGCCAATGAATTTGGGAAGAAACTGCTCTTCAAAACAAGCCTCTATCGAGTCTAGGATTCAAAAATAGTGTAAAATAAGCCAAGTTTAGAAATTCCCACATTTTACCTAGCTGCAGATATCACAATTGCGAACTCTTGTTTGCAATTGCGATGTACACAAATGCGAACCACTAATCAATATGATCAATGTCTCAATTCCACAGATGTCGCAAATGCGACACTTACCTTCGCATTTGCGAAGGACCCCTTCGTCGCAAATATGGCCTGAGCTTTGCATTTGCGAAGCTGCCTTGCCCATGTCTAGTGTCACAATTGCGACACATACATCACAAATGCGACCCCCCTCTGCTCGCAAAAGTGAAGCTGCCTGTTCCTGACATCGCAAATGCGAGGATCACATCTGCAAACAGGTCTTTGCAAATGCGAGACCTGAAATCTCCCAACACCAGATTTTCTCAGTAGTTCCAAAAATATCCAAAACACATCCGAAACTCATCCGAGCCCCCCGATCTCCAATCCGAACAATTACACAAGTTTAATAATATCATACAAACTCGCTCTCTAACTTAAATCATCAAAATAATATCAAATGTCAAGAATCGATCATTAAAACTTCAAAACTTCTTTTCCAACTTTTCACATAATGCACTGAAATGGTCTTGGATCACTCGGGGCCCCAATCAAATATGAGTACAAGTTCAAAAATATTGTACAAACCTACTAGAATTGTCAAAATATTGATTCGGGATCGTTTACCAAAAACATTGATCGTGCTAAACTCTAACCACATTTAAAGTCAAAAATCATATTTTCTTTTAAGTTTCACACATACACTTTTTGGAAAACGATACGGACTATGTATGCAAGTCATAAATCATCAAATAAAATTATGAGAGGTTTTGAAATACAGAAAAGGAAGCTTGTGCAAAAAATGACCTATTGGGTCATCACATTTTCCACCTCTAAAAGAAATGTTCATCCTAAAATGGACATAGAAATGTACTTGGACTGGCAAAAAGGTGCATGTGTCTACTCCACATATCAGACTCAGAATTCCACGTAGCCTCCTCGATCGGTTAACCTCTCCGCTGTACTTTTACAGGAGGAAAAATCCTAGATCTCAACTTTCGAACCTGCCAGTCTAGAATAGCCATCGGCTCTTCCTCGTAGGTCGAATTCTCTTCAAGTTGCACTGTGCTGAATTCCAAAACATATGACCTATCCTCATAGTAATTTCGAAGCATGAAAACGTAAAATACCGGATGTACCTATACTAGGCTAGGAGGTAATGGAAGTTTATAAGCAACCTTCCCAACTCTCTCTAAGATCTCAAACTGGCTAGAAAACCTCGAGCTCAACTTGTCGTTCTTCCCAAACTACATCACACCCTTTATAGGCGAAACTTAGAGAAGAACCTTCTTACCTTCAATGTAAGCCATATCTCAAATCTTCTGGTCCGCATAACTCTTTTGCCCGGACTGAGCTGTACGAAGCTGCTCTTGAATCACTTTCACCTTTTTCAAAGCATCACGAACCAAATATATGCCCAATAATATCACCTCACTGATCTTAAACTAACCAACCAGAGAATGACATAGTCTCATATATAAGGCCTCATACGGAGCCATGTAGATTCCTGCAACATGTACTCAGCAGTCTGATCCCCGAAATCCATAGAGCATGCTTGCAACATGTCCTCCAAAATTTGAATAGTATGCTCAGACTGTCCGTCCATTTGAGCACGAAATGCGGTACTTAGCTTGACCTACGTGCCCAACTCACCCAGCACAGCTCTCCAAAAGTGTGAAGTGAACTGCGTGCCTCGGTCAGAAATAACAGAAATGGGATACCATGCATGTAGATAATCTCCCGAGTGAAACTCTGAGCCAACCGCTCTGATTAATAGGATGTTATCAGTTGTCCGCATTTGCGGACGTCACAATTACGAACAAGGCTTCACAATTGCGAGCTGGGTAAAAGTTGAAAATTTCGGGACATAACTTATTTTACACCATTATTCTACCCTAGATGCCATAAATGATATTTTTGAAGAGGAATTTCTTTCCAAATTCATTGGTAAGTAACTTTAACTTGTTTTCAATTAATTTAGACCTCCAATTGAGGTCGGGTTTTAAAACAAATCACATATCTGGGCTCGGGGGTGAATTGGTTATCGAGATTTGGTCAAATCTTAGATTTCAACCACTTGGGCCCGGGTTGACTTTTTTTGACCTTTTCAATTATGATCAAAATCGAATTTTTTTTACTCGTGAGTAGTTGCTAAAGCTTATTTTGATTTGTTTGAATAATATTTGGCTAGATTCAATTGGTTTGGAGGCTTACTCTAAAGGAAAAGCAGTGGTTGATTGTTGATTGTATTTCAGAATGAGGTAAGTGTCTTGCTTATCTTTGTTGGGGGACCTTTTCCTACTAAATGATATTATTTGCTAAATGTGGGGATAATGCATATACGAGGTGATGAGCGTATATGCATGTACCAAGGTTTTCATGCTCGGGGTGTGGAATTATGCGCTTCATTGAGCTTCTTGATCTTGGTGATCCCTAACCTATGCTTTATTTAATTCAATGAAAGTAAACTCAATTAACAGTGTTAGAAATTACACTAGAATATATAACATCTTAAAACGAATTTAATGTACTATTTTTGGGATTCGTTTACATGCTTAACTTAATCGTAGTATCATGAACCTATATTTGTACCTATTATTATCATGTTACCTGAACTTCTTTATCCTTAATAAGAGATTATGATTGGGGCCTTAGGGCTATGTTTGGAACGATTTGTTAATTCCATGCAGTTGATACAATGTTGGCACGATGGATATTGCCTTGTGGTGTGAAATAACATTTGGCGATTGGTTGTTACCTTGTAAGAAGAATGGGAGTTGGATTCTCGTTATGATTACTAGTTCGTTAAACACTTGCATGTCCTTTACTTTGGTTTCTATTAATTTTTGCTATTTTATATGATACTTTTCCGTTTGTGTTCCTTATGTAGTTACCTTTGTGTTTCCCCATTCGGCATGTTACTGTTATAGTTATGATTTTACCTTGTCTGTTACTATTACTCATACGTTTTTACTTGATTTACTTCTGCTACATGTCCTCTTCGAATTTGTGCCTTTACTTGTTATTATCTCGTACATGCTACATGCCGTTATTTGTTACATGATTTACTTATTAGATGTTTTGTCTTGTTACATGCTTTCACTCACTTCTTGCCTTCGCCTGCTATATGTCTTTACTTGTTACATGATTTCATTTATTACACACCTATACTTGATACCCATTTTACCAGACGTACATCCTTCCTCGTTTCGTGTTCTACACTTTCTTACTTAGTCGGATTGGGTGACTATTAGATTGACTGTGTGTTTATGCTTTGTGGAAGACTTGTCCTTATATGTGGGAGACAAGATCTAGGGTACTGTATTGGCCATCTTACTTTGATTGAATTTGGATTTCCTAGCTGAATTCTACGTGTTATCTTTCCTGGTGTTATGCTATGAATTTACCATGCTTGATTGTTGTTGAACAATTTCATCAGAATCTATACTAATATTGGGAGCGGGCAGCATGCCACAACAATGTTTATTGATAATGGGATCTAGTTGCACGCTGAAACTGTATTTATTGATAATGGGATCGGGTTGTACGCCGCAACAATATTTATTGATATTGTGAGCGGGTTGCGTACTATAACAATGTTTATTGATAACGGGATCAGCTTGCATGCAACAACAATATTTTGTGATGGTGGGATCAGGTTGCATTCCGCAACGTGTATTTATTTGTGATGTTTGGTTATGATCCTTGCGCGTACTTCATGATTTTTGTTTCCTTCTTAGAAATGGTTATGGGGTTATGTCTTGTTTGCCATGTTTGTTAACTTGCTCTATTAGCTCTCCATTTGATGCTCTTACTATTATTCGACGTATCTCTTGCCTTGTTTTTCCTGCTTATTATCTGCACAGGTACCTCGTAGGTGAGTAGCTTTGACTTATAACCGCGTCACTACTTCACCGAGGTTAGTCAAGATATTTACTGAGTATATGGGGTTAGTTATACTCATACTACAGTTCTACACCTTGCATGCAGATCTTGGAGTAGCGTAGCTATAGAAGACGAAGCCTTGCATTAAAGACATACTCGTGTTCTATGTTTAAGCTACCTCTTATTCATTGTAGCTTAAGATTTAAGTTCTGTTTATGTAATCTTTAAACAAATATTGTATTTATTTTTCATATCAATTTTATAATTCTAAATCATAGTGGCTCATGAGTTGTACTACCAGTCCTTTGGTAGTTGTATTGAATTCAGTTGTAGTTTTTATTTTATGTATTGTTGATTTCTCAGTTTAAATGTAACTTATATTGTTTGGCTTACCTAGTAGGTTGGGTTAGGTGCCATCACGACTTAGTGGAATTCTGGGTCCTGAGAAGTTGGTATCAGAGCACTAGGTTCATAGGTTCTACGAGTCATGAACAACTATCTAGTAGATTCTTGTGGATCAGTATGATGACGTCCATACCTATCTTCGAGAGGCTCCGTGGCATTTAGGAAACTTATGTTCTTTCTTTCCTTATCGTGAGACCATGTTTCAACTTGAAGTCTGCAACTTTGGTTCTTCCTATTTGTCCATATGTGATCTTAAGCACCAAGTATCATCGTGTACCGACGGCTTGTGATGTTGCGGATGGGCTGCGAGGGGATGTGGATGCTTGATTACCGTCACGGTGTGTTGTCCAGGCTTAAATGCTGATGTGTTTGTAGATCTTCCAGTTGTTCATTTGTGGGATGAAGCAGATTCCTATATCTTGTCGACGAGTGTAGACTCAGGAGTATTAATTAGTTGCCTAGTTGTTGTGACCATGGTGGGATCATGGAAGGTTTTTGATTTGAGTCTAGACGGTGTGTTATCTCCTGCGTGAAGATTTTAGGTCGTGTGTTTTGCATGAGGCTTCTATTCAGTGGGGTGTTTATCTTATCATTTCAGAGCATTTGAGGAAGTTGGCTTGACTGTCACAAGGATGGGTATGCACTTTGCAAAGTCTTTGGAGTATTTTATGACTAGTGTTATATAAGTTTATAAAGTATTCAGCTAACTAACAGTGCGAGACAAGGGCAACTATGAAGGAAGGAAAATGCGGGTTACAAGAGATGTGTTCTATGTCTTCGAGCCAAGTGGGGGAGTTTGCTATCGACGATCGGATTGCATGGTCATGAGTATATTAGCTCTTGGACTAGGATGTGCTTCTGGATTGGCTATGACTTGAGAAAGATTTCATCGAGGATAATTTCGAGCGAGGGATTAGTTGGATATATGATGTACTACACCTTTATGGGAATATACATGTCTTGGGATGATTCAAATTTGACATTCGTTGTGGATGGGGTGTGCAAGAAAAAAAGATTGCTTGGTTGCTTCTTTAAGTTATTCATGTGCTGGTAAAGTGCGGGTTATTCAATGTGTATTGGCCGTGTAATGGAGACTTTCGAGAAGCTTCTAATGAGTGTTGATGGCCAATTTTGACCCTTCTTTTAAAAGTAATTTACTTATACTTAATAATTTACAATAAATATTTTCAAAATATTTTCTATCAATAAATACCTATTGTTTATAAATTAATTAAGTATTAGTTTTAAAATTAATCATGTATTATTAATATTGTTTAATTAAAAATATACTTACTATTTTAAGATTATTAAAATAACTTTCGTATATACATTACATATGTCTTATAATTAATTTGATAAATTATTTCTTGATTTATAGTTAATTAGACTACTATATAATAATTTAAAATTAGTGTTATAATTTAGAAAATAAAGTATTTTTATAAATAATTAATTAAAATAATTATTAGTATATATAATAAGTATAATTTTACCATATTTTATTTAAAATTATTAAGTTTATTTAAATTAATTTTAAAAAGGGATTAACAGACAAAAGGCTACAATTGCAATTCTCAATTAAAAGCAAAGTGTCTATCTCTTAAATTATTTCCAGCTCAAATGCCAAGCCCAAACGGATCTGACCCTGTCCAAACACCCCATCTCATTCCACTTGCGCAATCCTTGCCATCACCTTATGTCACGACCCAAAATCCCACCACAGGAGTCGTGATGGCACCTAGTCTCTAAGACTAGGTAAGCCGATTTTCATTGCATTTTTTTTAAGCCATTTTTTTCTTTTTTGAATTAAATAAATAATCAAAACTAACAGCGAAAATAATTACAATATACAACCTCCCAAGACTGGTAGTACTGAGTCACGAACTCTAATTGAAGACATAGAATGATCACGATGACTGAATATACAATACTGTTTGATTACAAATTAACAGTATAATGAAATGAAAAGACTCCAAGGGACTGCGACAACCAAGCAGCTCTACCTTGAATCCTTACGATCCTGCTTTAACTCTGCTCAAGTCCGTTATCTTCAATACCTGGCTCTGCACAAAAATGTGCAGAAGTGTAGAGTGAGCACACCACAGCGGTGCCCAGTAAGTATCAAGACTAACCTCAATGGAGTAGAGACGAGGTACAGTCAAGACACTCACTAGTTTAATAACCTGTGCAATATAATATATAAAATAATAGAAAATAAATAATCATAAAGACACGATAAAACAACCAGTGATATGCACAACAGACAACAACAATACCATTAATATCACTCAACAATTAAAAAACACAATTACACCCAATTAAATCAAGCCCTTCAAATGAATGTCTTTCACATAGTTCTTCCAGATAACTCTCTTTCAAATATAATTTTCTCAAATAATTATTTTTCAAATATAATTCTTTCAATAAATCTTTTCAAATACAATTTCCTCAAATAAATATCTTTCAAAATACAATTCTTTTATATAATACTTTCTAAGTAAAAATCCTTCCAAATAAATATTTTGAATATAATTCTTTTAATTAAAAAGTGACCATGTGACACCTCATTTCAAAATCATCAAAATACGGGTCTCAACCCATTTTCATATTTCAACGGCACCTCGTGCCCATAATTAAATCATCATATCTGCCCGCCACCCTTATCGCTCCTATAGCCACCCTTATCGCTCCGCCCAGACAATATTCCAACAAACACAACAGTGAAATGCCACCCTTATAATCATATAATATCAACGGTGAAATGCCACCCTTATCTCCCCAAAATAACAACTCACACAACACAACAATTTACACGGAAAATTATCACAGCAACATAATAAAATCAATTCATATCACAATTTTTCCAATGGCCACAACCAAATTCCAAAGATATGACAAAATCAATTAATTTGACAACAAATAGCCCAAGGCTCCACACAATGTATATAACACCCAAAAACAATCAATGGAGATAGAAATTACTCAACATAAAGCAAAGTCTTCATTAAATTCAAATTTTCAATAATTATATAAACACCTCTTCTTAAACTCATTTAATTAATTATTTGCAGAGAAAAATTCATATTGGAATTAATTTTCAAGAAATATTAAACCAACAATACTCACAAAATTTCATAAATATTTCAAGTAACAATCACATCAAATTATCATATAAAAACAAATTCAACAATAAGGATTTAGGCATGGCAAACAGATGATTTAATAATTTTTCACAATTTTCCAATTTACTACACAAAAATGCCTAAGACTTTAATTTAATTAATTTTTTGCACGTATAATCCCGAGTACGTACTCGTCACCTCGCGTACACGGCTTTTCACATTTCACAAATGGCACATAAGACTCAATGCCTAAGGGGTAATTCCCCCACTCGAGGTTAATTAAGACACTTACCTTTTTGAAGTTAGGCCGATATTTCAAAATAGCCTTCTTGCTTGAATTGACCTCCGGACAGCTCAAATCTATCCAAATTAATTGTATAACTTCATTAAAATTCATCGGAAATAATTCCGGATAATAATGCGTCGACATAAAATTTTATTCCAAAAAGTCAACAAAAGTCAACGCGGGGCCCGTCCCTCGGAACCTGACAAAATTTTCATGAAATCCGAACATCCATTACGATACGAGTTCAACCATACCAATTTTATCGAATTCCAATAATAACTCAACCTCCAAATCTTAATTTTTTGTTTTCAAATCCCTAAGTTCAAACCCCCAATTTACACCTCAAAAACATGTAATCTAATCGGATTATTCTATGATAATTCAATATTATGGAGTAGAAATGATCACAAGGGACTTACCTCAAGTTTTCCCGTGAAAACCTTGCCCAAAAATCGCCCAACCCGAGCTTGAAATGCCCAAAAATGGCAAAAGCTCGGAACCCCTCTGTTTTTGTATTGCCCAGGGGTTTTCGTATCCGCGGTGATTTCTTCGCACCTGCGGTAAATGTTTCGCACCCGCGGCAAATTTTTTGCACCCACGGCCTTCGCATCCGCGGCCAATTTTTCACACCCGCGGCCTTCACATTCGCGGCCAATTTTTCGCACCCGCAGCAAATTTTTCGCATCCGCGGTGCCTGGCCAGCCCATGAATTTTCCGCTTCCGCGACTCATTTCTCGCATCCGCGAGCTCGCACCTGCAGCCGTTTTTCGTGCAGGTGCGATCACACCAGCAGCCCAGCTGCTTCAGCTCCTCCTCCAAATCCAAATTCGATCGTTTAAGCATCCGAAACTCACCCGAGGCCCTCGGGACACTGTCCGAACATACCAACAAGTTCCATAACATAACACAGACCTACTCGAGGCCTCAAATCATATCAAACAACATCCAAATGATGAATCGCACCTCAAATCAAAATCTATGAACTTTGAACTTTCAAATTCTATATCTTGTGCCGAAACATATCAAATCAATCCGGAATGACTTCACATTTTGCACACAAGTCATAAATGATATAACGAAGCTATTCAAATTTTCAGAATAATATTTCGGAAAAAGTCAGCCCCCCGGTCAAACTTTCCAAAAATTCAACTTTCGGCATTTCAAGCTTAATTCCACTACAGACCTCCAAATAATATTTCCGACACACTCCTAAGTCCAAAATCACCATACGGAGCTATTGACGTCATCAAAATTTCATTCCGAAGTCGTTTTCTCAAAAGTTAACTCTCTGGTCAACTCATTCCATTTAAGCTTCAAATTGAAAATTGTTCGTTTAATTAAATTTCAAATCTTTAGTAAATCAAACTCGACCACACCCGCAGGTCATAATACATATTGGGAAGCTGCCCGAGACCTTAAGTCATTGAACGGGGCATCAATTCTTAAAACGACAAGTCGGGTCGTTACACCTTAACACCAATCACCACGTGCCACGTCACCCGTCTCTAGCACACACAAAACAAACACAAATCATCTGGGCCATCCGTTTCTTGAATCAACACCCACATTTTAATTCTATTTCCTCTTTAAACTTCAAATGCCCAGAGATTTATTTTCAACCCTCCGATCAAAGTAATCCAACGACTGTTGATTTGTCCTATTAAATCATTTCTAAAATCCCTAAATACCAAAATAATCGGAACCGTTGATCAACAAATACAATGACTCCTGTTCCATGTCCCAAATTAAACTCAGAGACAGCCCCTCCCCATCACCTCAAACCCTAATCATTTCTCACCTCACTCTGCCACCTCTCTTTCCCTTTCCTCTCTCCTTTCTCTCATCCCTTCAAACCCATCAGTCATGAAATCTTGCACGAATTAGTGCAAGGTCACAAAACCTTCACCAAATCGTCTTTCCCTGGTTCTCCATTCCCCGAATCACGCTGATTTTCCCTTTTTGCTCTTCAAATCTGAGAGATTAGATGCGACCAGTAAAGTTGAAATCCCATTTCTTCTTCGTTCTTTCAAATTCAACTTATAGATCCGTCTCCTTTATCCCTAAGCGGCGAAGCTAGTAGTTTCAGTTCCCATTTTTGTTGATTAAATTCAAAACCCCCAATTTGAAACCCTAGACCTAAATAATAAAACTACATTCATCTGGTTTCTCCACTCGTTCTTCCAAAACGGCGCATGCATGAGCTTCTAATGATGATTATTCTAAACCAGAGGTCAAATGCCATGACCTCTGGACATCCGGTGTTTACCCGATGGTTTCATCACTTGTAATGGCTATCGTGCACTCACGTAAAAGATTAATTCATTTTTCTCTCCGATTCACTCTGATTTTACTCTATCTCTTTAGATTTTCCCCAACCCTGCTATCATCTTCAATACTTCGTCACTTTCCACTATCATTTTAAATCTGTTAGAACCCTAAGAGCCTTAATGGCACTATAAATAGGACCTTTACTATTCTAATCTACAACCACCTAACACTGATGAAAAGCACACTAAGAACATCTTAAAAAGGAAGAAAATCAATATAGTAGTTGTAGAATTTCTTCGACTAATGCTTAGCTCTTACTCGAATTCTGATTTTTGCTCTGAGGTACTCATTTGGTTGAAATCTTTGATTTCTTGGATCCTACCGGATAAACGAGTCCTATTTGGTCTGCTGCCCTAGAGAAGATCAGTACACTTTCACCCTCTTCTCTTTAATTGTTTTACTGGACTAGTATGAACATGTTGTTGCTTTCTTTTAACCATGTTAGTTTCTGATGCTTATAATTAGTATAGAAATGTTATTTTTGGTTTATGATAAGATGTACTTCTAAGTCTTTAGTTACTGTTGATCAAACTGTTATGCGACATCAAATGACTTTCATTTCTGAGTCTAAATAGTCTACATGATTAAGCTGTTGTAATGTGCCTTAATGACTTCCCATATTTACTTAGACTTCATAATTTTCATTGATGATTATGTTATGAATGATCTCTATCTCTGCACATTGTTTCCTGCATTTTGTTTGTCTTATGGTCGAGATCACTGTCTGATAATCCTAATTAGGATAAAACCTAAGAGTTCATAGTTTACATCCTGCACCATTTAACTAAAGTATGAAAGTCTAAGTGTTTAAGTGCTCTCCTCCTCTATGCCTGTATTTGCTAACTCTGAGGGCAACTTCTGAGTTATCCCTGTGACATCCTCATGATTATATCTAACTAGTAAAGTTGTCCGCGTTTCACACGTTCATAAAATAATTATAATGAATATTTGCCTCCTCCATCAAAACTTTTCACGACAATATTATTAGTTTTCATACTTAATTACACACTTACTCTCTCTTCTCTTCTCTCATCTTTCTATAATTTATTGTCATTTTCTATTGAAACTTTCCGATGTACACAAATCATATAATTCAACATATATAAGAGAACTCTTGCAACATGAAAAAAGATAATACTATTCCATATCTCATCTTAAATAAACTAAAGCGAATACTATATAAGCAAGGTGTATCAACTGAACATCGTAAGTCAAAGAAGAGGTTAAGATTCTTAAATCACAATAAATAAATAATCTATGGAGTAAAGTGAAACAATTATGTACCACTGCTACGTACATATGGAATAAAATTAAGTAGTTCTATTTGTCCTCCATTTCCATCTCTCATTTTCTCCGTGAATCTCGACAAATACATGATAACATGTTGTATTACGCAGAAATGTAAATGATCCCTAAAAATAGAAAATCATAAAGTTTTTTCCTTGTTTCTAAATCATAACATATCTTAGATGATTCTTGATAACTTATTATAATTGACATGCAGCTGAAGGGAAGGTGCCATTCTAAACTCTCTTTAAAATATGATAGACCCATATTTTCCAGCACTTTTATAATCTTCTCACATAATGAAGGTTTATAAAAAGATCTCCCAACATTTTATAATTTGATACTCAAGAAAAACTTTACCTTCTCTTCACAGGACACCTAATCTCATTTACCAATACTCAATGGTAAATTTGATTTCTTCAAACAACTTGCTAAAGTTAACTCTATGATCTTTTCGACCTCTTTGGATGTTGAATAAATACTTCACGCTGGCTGCTAAAACACATTAATAGTAGGAGATAAAATAAATCCTGGTTTGTTATGTTAATATTCTAGACATAATATGAATTAACAATCTCAAGTATAGAGAAATCACCAAAACTCGTATTATCCATGTTTTCTTTTGTCAAGCATAATACACCGAGTAATAGCATATGGTAATGCTTATCACACGAAGACCTCATATTCATAATAACTCTTCAGCCTTTAAATAATATCAAAACTTAAATATCATTTTCTTGATCTAAAATCTTATTAAGTTTTAATATATGTCTAATTAATGTCTTACAAATTACAATCTTAAAAATTATATTGTACGACCCGACTGGTTGTTTTGAGCTCTAGCGTATTTTTCGGCGGTTTTAGGCCTTGAATAGCTTCTCTTCATGTATTATGACTTGTACGCGTGGTTGGAATTGGATTTCAGGAAGTTCGGAGTTGATTTGGAAAGAAAATTCTAATTTCGGAAGCTTTAAGTTGGATGAGTTGACTAACGTTTGACTTTTGAGTAAATGACTTCTGAATCGGGATTTGAGGTTCCAATAGGTTCGTATGATGATTTCGGACTTGTGCGTATGCTCGAGTTAAGCATCGGGTGGCCCGGGAGTATTTCGACGCCTATTATGGAAAGTTGGCATTTTGGGTGAATTTCATAAATTTGGGTTGAAGTGGATTTTGATGTTATCGATGTCCGATTGGGATCCCGAGTCTGGGAATAGCTCTGTATAGTAATTTTGGTCTTAAGAGCGCGTCCGACGTTGATTTGGAAGTCCATAGGTCGTTTCGGCTTAATTGACAAAGTTGGGAAGTTGGAAGATTTTTAAAAGTTTAACCGGAAGTGGACTTTTTGATATCGGGGTCGGATCTCGATTCCGAAAATTGGAATAGGTCTGTAATGTCATTTAGAACTTATGTGGTTTGATAGGTTTCGGCATCAGGTGTGGAAGTTAGATGTTCAATAGTTCATTAGGCTTGAATTGATGCGCAATTCGTACTTTTGATGTTGTTTGGTATGAATTAGTTATTGGGACTTGTCGGTGTGATTGGATGGGGTCCAGGGGGCCTCGGGTGGGTTTCAGACGGGATTCAGATCGAATTGAGCCTTGATAGAGTTGCTAGAATTTCTGATGCTAGTGCAACCGCTTCTGCAGAAGCTGGTCGTAGAAGCGACCTCGCAGAAGCGAGGCGAGGCTCGCAGGAACGGTCCTGGGCGAGTTGGGCAGTGGCCGCAGGTGCGAGACTTTTTCCGCATTTGCGATGGCGCCGATGCGGCTTTCGGGAGCACAAAAGCGGAGTGGAGCGCAGGAGCGTGGCGGATTTGTGCACATGCGATGTCGCAGGAGCGGGACCTTGTCCGCAGGTGCAAAGGGGAGGCCTCTAGAGTTTTCTGCAAAAGCGGACTTGGTGCCGCAGAAGCGACACCGTAGAAGCAGCCTTTGGTTTCGCAGATGCGAAGGTCGCTAGGCAGTGTTGTTTTTAGAACAGGATTTTGGTCTATTTTCTTTAATTTTCACTTGGTTGGGGCAATTTTCGGAGAGTTGCAAGGGGAGAGTTTCTTCAAGAAACACAAGGTAAGTCATTCCCACCTATTACAAGTTAAATATATGGTTTATATATGTGTTTAAACAAGGAAATTAGTAGCAATTTTGGATTTTGGTAGAAAACCTAGAATTTGGTATTTTTGAATTTTGACCGTGAAATTGGACATGGAATTGAGATTACATTATATATTTGATTTCGTGGTGTTATGGGTAATGATTATCTTCGACAATTTTCGGAATCCGGGCACGTGGGCCCGAGGGTGACTTTATCGACTTTTCGAACGGAGTCGGAAATTGTTATAAATTGATTTATTATGAGTATTAGAGTATATATTTATGGATTTGCATATTAATTGACTAGTTTCAGAATGATTGGCTTGGAGTTGAGGTGGTAAAGAGGCATTGGAGCCGGTCATGGAACATCGGAGCGAGATATGTCTTTTGTCTAACCCTGTGAGGGGAAACGACCCCCTAGGTAATATTTATTGTTATGTGCAACTGGTTGTGGATGCTACATACGCACGAGGTGATGAGAGTCCATACGTAGCAAAAGCATGTTTATGTCCGAGTAGACTTAGGATCTTATCATGTAATATTTGAATTATTTGAACTCATTCTGCTGGTTTAATTAATTGAAGTTATAACTAAAATTTATTTAGAAATAATTATATGTATAATAGACCAAGCCTTATCACTGTGAATTGTGGGCGAGTTATTTGAGGAAAGGTAAAGATTATAATCATGTTGTGCTCATGTATTGAATTGTAAGCGCGTGCCTCGTAATTCAGTAACTTCCTTCCTTTTCTTGTGGAGCGGGCTGAACGCCTCGACAGTATATAGATGCATCTATGGTTCGTGTCACTTGACCCTCGGCAGTGTACTCATTATTCCGGATTGGGCCGAACGACCTCAGCAGAATCGTGCGTTATCTCGCTAGTGGTACGAATATTCACAAAACAAACCTTCCACTGATGCCCGGCGTTTTATGGTATTTCTTTTTCACTTGGTATTGACACTTGGTATTTTCTGAGATATTAAGTTAGAATACAAGATAAAAAAATTTATGCTTTAAAATGGATAATTGGAACATTATGATATTGCAGATTTACTCCACTTTTGTTGTGTACTTCATATCTGTTATGAATTATTATATTATTTTTATTAGACCTCTAGTAAGTGTTGATGTCGACCCCTTTTCACTATTTCTCTGGGGTTAGGCTAGATACTTATTGGGTACGCGTTGATTTATGTACTCAGGTTGCATTTCTGCACTAAATGTGCAGATCTGACTAGTTCATTTGGCGATCACCTTGGCGCGTAGGTTCATATGTTGAGGAGCCTTTATGTGAGTTGCAACTCATGCTACGCACCACAGTCCACCAAGTCCCCATTGTACCATTTATTTTATCCTCTCTTATTTACATTCTGGACATATATTGTATTATTGTTGTACTCCTTAGAAAATGCTCATGCACTTGTGACAACGTATTTTGGGGGTTTCTACTAGATTTTTAGTATGGTTGTTCACATAATTACTATCATTTCACCCTGTGAATTTTATTTCATATTATTAAATTAATGGAAATTATGTTTTCAAAATACGAAAATGAGTAATTAAGTGGGTTATTCACCGTTGGCTTCCCTGAAGGCTATATTAGGCGCCATCACGACCTTTAGTGGATTTTGGATCGTGACAGCTTGGTATTAGAGCATTAGGTTCATTTGGGTCTCACGATTCATGAGCAAGTCTAGTAGAGTCTTGCAGATCGGTATGTAGACGTCTGTACTTATCTTCGGGAGGCTACATGGCTGTTAGGCATACTTCCCTTCTTGATTCCTCATCGTGCGATTTGATTCCTTTGATGTTTATGCCATTATTTCCTTCCTACTCATTCTTATACGATGTGGAGTGCTCGTGTCGATTGGGCATCGGGGAGTTGAGATGGTACTACAAACGTGGGGCAGGATATTTCTCCCTACACATTCGAGCAAGTTTTTATCGTATTCTTGCGGAAGGATGTTCTGTCATTTCAGCCCAGTAGTTGTATTTTTGACGGTATTGAGGCTATGCACAGGTTTCTATGATATTCATGAGTTGTTATCGCACAATACTGATGAAATGGTGGGGTGCTCGTTTATGTGTCGACGCAGTGAATGACTTGAAAGGAGTTTTTTCCTCACTGCATGATTCAGATATTCATCATTTAATTCCAGCGGAGGAAAGTCAAACAAGCTATAGATGTCCAGGTTTGGTTAATGGAGTGATGAGACGTGGTATTTTCAAGCATGGTGGAATTCTCATTTGTGATGTGTGTCGCGTCCTTGTTTGAATGCATTAAGGTTTACCAGTGTTATGGTCTTCTTCGATTCGCCTTTGGGGAATGGTATTGTGAAATGGTGCAGGGAGAGTGGTTGTCCGAAATAGCGGTGTACCACAGTTCAGAATCGAATCGGTATTTCTAATGGCGATGGCTCGAGCAAGATGATCTTATAGGAGGTTTAGAGTTGATAGCAATTCATTAGTTCCGGTGCTACAAAGATGGATTTTGATTTGAGGCAACATTTTGGGTAGCGAAGGATGAGGAAGGACATGGTGGGAGGTGTCTCGCGGTAGTTGAATTACTAGCAGGCCAAATATGAAGAGCAGAGGTCGAAAAGTCGCTTAAAGGAGATGGTTAAACCGAAGAGGGAGTGACAGAGTAGTATATGGATTTTGTGGTAGGAAGCCACTTGCTTGAAGACAGTTTAGAGAAATTTGGGAATCATGGTGGAAGAGTGACTAGGTCTACGAATTGTATTTGGGATGGTGGATACTGTATTAAGGAACATTGAATGTGGTAGAAAGGAGTTTGAAATGAAGAGGGGTGTGAAAACAACTTGATTATCGTTGGGATGCAACACGACTTCGAGTTGGAATGTATTGTCGTACTTTTAGTTGATTTCAATGGGGAGTGAACGGACTTGCACAACCTGTGAATGAGCACGAGCTCAGGAGGATTTACTGATTTCGTAGTAGTTGTACCCAGTGCAACGCCGTTGGAAGATGTCGACATGGAATCCCACAGGTGGGTTATCTCCTGTGATCAGGTTAGCGGTTGCGTGATTTTGATGAAGTTTCTATGAAGAGTTCTACTTACTATCTAGTGGGAGGTCGAACAGGCGATTATGGCTGATAATTCGAAATGTTCAACACATAGTAAAATTACACAAATCCGATACCAAAACCTCGATTAAAATCTCAAAATTCGGCCTAAGGATCTTCCACTTTTTCCCCTCATTTTCTCAACCCAAATCCTTAATTAAATGATGCAATTAACGATGGATTAGTGGATATTAATCAAAAATAAGTCAAGAATCCTTACCCAATTGTTTCATTTTGAAAACCCCCCAAAGTTTCGCCTCAGTCCGAGCTCTATATCTCAAAATATGAAGGAAAATGGCAAACCCTCGATTTTAAACCATTATGCTCAGTGATTTCTCTTCTGCAGGGTCTTCACCGCATCTGCGTCTCCGCACCTGCGGATAAATCCTCACAGGTATGGACTTTACTTAAGTTCATAGGGCCCGCTTCTGGGAGCAAAAGGGCCGCACCTGCGCGCCTGCTTCTGCGGAGAACTTCCGCTTCCATCTTTCGCAGAAGCGACTCCGCTTCTGCGGTCTTCACATCGCACCTGCGATCACTGGCCTTTTCCTTCCAGACCGCACGTGCTCCCTATAGATCGCTTCTGCGAGCTCGCACGTGCGATGAGGACTATGCAGGTGCGATTATACTAGCTAATGCCCACTTTAACAATTCACACAAGTCCAATTCTAGTTCGTTAACCACTCGGAATCCACTCGAGGCCCCCGAGACCTCAACCAAAAGTTCCAACAAGTCCTAAAACATCATACGAATTTAGTCAAGCCTTCAAATCACATCAAACAATGCTAAAACACGAATCATACCCCAGTTTAAGCTTAATAAACTTAGATACTTCAAACGTTTATAACCGATGCCGAAACCTATTAAATCACGTTCGATTGACCCCAAATTTTGTACAATTATGGACCAACTCCAACTTATGGAATCAGAATTCGTCCCCTATATCAAAAAGTCTACTCCCGGTCAAACTTTCCAAAAATTCAACTTTTGCCATTTCAAGCCTAATTCCACTACGGACCTCCAAATCACAATTCGTACGCGTTTCTAAGTCCAAAATCACCCAATAGAGCTAACGAAATCGAAGAAACTCCATTCTGGAGTCGTCTTCACACAATTCCAACTACGGTCAAATTCCTATTACTTAAGCTTCCATTTTAGGGACTAAGTGTCAAATTTCACTCCAAAACCAATAACAAATCCTCCCGGCAAATCACGTAAGCATAAAATGAAATAGAGGAAGTATTAAATAGGGGATCAGGGCTAATACTCTCAAAACCACCGGCCGAGTCATTTCAAAATGTATCCTACCCATCCCGCAGTTTACATTACAATCAATTAAAGTCCTACTTGATCCTTGACTGAATGAACTCAATTAGTAGAGTAGTACACTACGGGCAAGCCTATGGTACGTCTTTTGTGTAATATGAATGTTGTTTATGTAACTGCCCGATCGGCCGTTTTGAGAATTTGCACTTCTTTCAACTATTTGAAGTCTTGAATAATTTCCTACGAGGTATTATGACTTGTGTGAATCGTTGGTTTTGGTTTTAAGGTATTTCGGAGTTAGCTTAGAAGCTTAAGTTGAAATAGTTGACCGGATATTGACTTATATGTAAACGATCTCAGAATTTAATTCTGATAATTCCAATAGCTCCGTATGGTAATTTTGGACTTAGGAGTGTGTCCGGAAAATTATTTGGAGGTCCGTAGTGGAATTAGGCTTGAAATGCCGAAAGTTGAATTTTGGGAAGTTTGACCGGGGGATTGACTTTTTGATATCTAGGTCGGAATCCGATTCTGGAAATTGGAATAGCTTCGATATGTCATTTATGACTTGTGTGCAAAATTTGAAGTCATTCCGGATTGATTTGACGTATTTCGGCACAAGATATAGAATTTGAAAGTTAAAAGTTCATTAGGCTTAAATTGGGGCATGATTCGTGGTTTTAGCATTGTTTGATATGATTCGAGGCTTCGACTAAGTTCGTATGATATTTTAGGACTTGTTGGTATATTTGGTTGAGGTCCCGAGGGGCTCGGGTGAGTTTCGGATGCTTAGCGGGTTGGATTATGGACTTGGAACTCTGCTGGAATTTTTCTGATGCACCATCTGGTTTCCTTCATCGCGTTCGCGAGTGGAGCCTCGCATTCGCGAAGAGGAACTGAGAGGCTGGCAATATTTGCTCTTCGCGTTCGCGAAGAGAAGAACGCGTTCGCGAAGGGTGGACTGGGTGTGCATCGTGAACGCGAGAGCTGTTACGCGTTCGCGAAGAAGAAAGGAAGCAGCTGAGGACCCTAGGCAATTGGTCTACGCGTTCGCGTAGGGAATGTCACGTTCGCGTAGGGAGGGGGAATGAAGTATCGCGTTCGCGGTGGGTTGAACGTGTTCGCGTAGAGGGCATTGAGGCAGAGGCATTTTGTGCTTCGCGAACGCAAGGGTGATGTCGCATTCGCGAAGGAGGAATTTGGACGGGAACTATTTTATGCATCGCGAACGCGAGGCACTGACCGCGTTAGCAAAGAAGAAAAGTCTAGGCAGTGAGTTTAAGTTCTGAAAATGGGACTTCGTCCCATTTTCAGTTTTTGACGATTTGGAGCTCGGATTGAGGCGATTTTTGGGTGATTTTCAGAGGAAACAACGGGGTGAGTGTTCTTAACAAAATATT
Organism: Nicotiana tabacum; assembly: GCF_000715075.1. Taxonomy (NCBI): domain Eukaryota; kingdom Viridiplantae; phylum Streptophyta; class Magnoliopsida; order Solanales; family Solanaceae; genus Nicotiana; species Nicotiana tabacum. The sequence goes on from NC_134098.1 coordinate 12,441,730, forward strand.
GGTTAAATTACCCGAATCCATGGTTGTTTTTATCATTTAATTGGTGAATTGAGTTGGGAAAGTTAGAAAACCCTCTTGGTTTAAATTGAAGATTTGAGGGTCGAGTTGGGGTCGGATTTTTGTAAAATTGGTATGGTTAGACTCGTGGTTGCATGGGCTTTCGAATTTTGTAGCTTTTGTCGAGTTTCGAGACGTGGGCTCCACGGGCAAATTTTGAGCTAATTTTCGGATTTTTATGGAAAATTATTATTTTCTTATGGAATTAATTCCAATGAATTTTATTGACTGAAACGAATTATTTATGGCTAGATTCGAGGCGTTTGGAGACCAATTCACGAGGCAAGGGCAGAGCAGAGTAAAGAATTTTATGGCTTGAAGTAAGTAACAGTTATAAATCTAGTCCTGAGGGTATGAAAGCCCGGATTTTGGTATCATGTGATTATTTTGGAGGTGACGCACATGCTAGGTGACGGGCGTATGGGCGTGCACCGAGGGGATTGTGACTTGGTCCTTCCCGGAAAAGTGTAAAGTTGAATAATTTATTGTTAGCTATATGTTCTCTATGTGTTGATAAAATTTGACTGTAAATCATGTTAAAAATCATGCTTAGGCTATGTGATAGTAGTGTTGGGACCCACAGAGGCCGCGTACTTATTGAATTGCCTCCTAAATGCTATATGTACTCAGTCTCAGCTTTTACTTGCACATTTTATCTCAGTCTCTGTTATTATTATTGATACATCATATCATTGTTGTTTGGGCTGATTTCATGATTATTAAGAGCTTGAGAGACTGGAGAGATTTATGACTGAGTGAGGCCGAGGGCCTGATTGTGAGATATTGATACTATAGCACGTGAGTTGTCCGTACAGCACGTGAGTTGGCCGTGTAGGTCCTTATATTATACTATAGCACGTGAGTTGGCCGTGCAGCACGTGAGTTGGCCATGCAGATCCAGATATTTATATTATGGCACATGAGTTGTCCGTGAAGCACGTGAGTTGTCCGTGCAGATTATAGCGCTTGGGCTGTAGGAGCCCCTCCGGAGTCTGTACACCCCCAGTGAGTGTGGGTACCCATTGAGAGTGAGTGATGAGGGCTGGGAGCCCACAGAGTGATGAGCGTTGGGAGCCGAGTGAGTGGTTGTTGTCCTAAGAGGTTGTACTTGATTTCCATTTGTTGTTGCACTTAGTTGCTATCTGTCATTGTTGTGAAATCTCTGAAAGATTGTTGATATACGGATTACATGAACAGAAACTGTATAAAAATTGATTTGACATTAAACTGCCAGATGTGATAGCATGTCTATTCTTTGCTGGAATAACTGGAAATGAACCATAACTGTGTAGCTCATTACTATCTTCAGTTCCTTATTTATTATTGTTACTTGCTGAGTTGGTTGTACTCATACTACACCCTATACTTTGCGTGCAGATCCAGATGTTTTCGGATATAGCGAGTGTTGATCCTTTCGTGCGGTTGATATTCAGGAGATTTTGAGGTTGCTTCCGTGTTTCACAGACCTTGTCTCTCCTTCTCTATCTCTTTGTTCACTGTATTTGGTCTCAGACTATTATAGACTATATTTTCCAGACTTGTATTCATATTAGTTGCTCATACACTCAGTGACACTAGGTTTTGGGGAGTGTTTGTATTGTATTTAAATATTATATTTTCAACCTTAAAGAGAAGTTTTGGTTTATTGAGATTATCGGCTTGCCTAGTATTGAGATAGGCGACATCACGACGGGTGAGATGTTTGGGTCATGACAAGTTGGTATCAGAGCTTTAGGTGACACATGTCTCACGAGTCATGAGCAGGTTTAGTAGAGTCTTGCGGATCGGTACGGAAATGTCTGTACTTATCTTCGAGAGGCTGCCGAACCCTTAGGAAAAATTTCCCTTCTTGTATTCTATCGTGCGGAATTGATTCAGCTTGAAAAATAACTCTTTGAATTCCTTCCACGCATTTGTATGCGCACATGAGCACTCGGTATCAACTGTGCATCGCCGACTTGTGATTCTATGAACGAGGTTCAAGATGTGTATTCTGTGTTTTGGTGATGGGCCAGTCTGGAGGACTTGAGGCCAGGTTTAGACCGCAGCTTAGGCTGGGTAGCTTCATTTGTAACCTGTACATTTGGACTCATATGTCCGGTAATATCCCTATGAGTGGAATTTGTGGCTCGATGAGCGGTATAACGGCTTTATGATGAGTATGATGTAACTGCGGGGTGTGTTAAGATGATTTGAATGTGATGATAAGTGATTCCTTGAAATGTAAAAGAAGTCCATTGGGTGCTTTATTTTCGTTTTGATGTGACGCACAATCTCGAGTTTGAATGTTTTGAAAGATCTTTCACGTTGTTAAATTTTAGGGCAAATTAATTCTCATGTTTTGTCAATGAATTTTGACTGAAGAAGAGTAAGTGATTGTGTAGTAATTGTGGTTGCGAATGGGTATTTTTGATGATGATGGCTCGAGAAAGATAATCTTCAAAGAGACTTAGAGTCGGTAACATTCGGTTGGTTCTGGTACTACAGAGATGCGTTTTGAATTGATGCAGCAATTGGGTAGCAAAGTATGAGGGAAGACATGACGGGAAGTATTTTACGGTAGTTGAAATACTAGCAGGTCAAGTAGGGGAAGTGGAGTTTGAGAAGTTGCTTAAAGGAAATGGTTAATCGAAGGAAGAGTGGCAGATTAGCTTATGGATTCTATGGTAGGGTAGTTGCGCGCCTTGAGAAAGAGTAAAATGGTTTGGAATCGCAATAGAATGTGATTTGGCCTACAGACTGTATTTGGAGTGATGGTTACTGTACGGAGAATGATTGAATATGGCAGAAATGAGTTTGTTTGAAATGAAGAGGGATGTGAAGATTTGATTATTGTTTCAGGCGCAATATGACTTGAGTTCGGAAGGCATTATTGAACTTTTAGTTGATGTCAAAAGGGAAAGTGCAGACTTATACAAATGGTAGGCGAGCATTAGCTCAGGAGAATTTGCTGATTACAGAGTTGTTGCACCCAGTGCAGCGTCGTTGGAAGATATCGGTAAGGAATTCCACATGTGGGTTATTTCCTGTGAGTGGTTAGCGGTGGCGTGATATTGATGAAACTTTTGCGAGGAATATTACTTGCTACCTGGTAAGAGGTCGAGTGTGTGACTGTAGCTGGTGATTAAGAATGTTCATGAAAAGCTTAACAAAAGACTTCGAGAAGTTTGGCAGGTTAACGGTGCAAGATCTTGGTAATTGAGAAGGAGAAATCCTTGCGAGTTCTAATTTTATATAATTGCAGCTTAAGGCTAAGTGGGGGAGCCTGCTATTGACAATTTGATTTCATGGTTATGTGTTAAATTTTTGTTTTGGTCGGAGGCATACTTGTGGATCAGTTATGACTCGCAGAGATGGAGATCGAGGATGACTTGAGTAAGGAAATTCCTGAATATGGGTTAAAAGGCACTTTATAGGGATATGAAAAGTTTGGAATGGTTAAGTTGTTATTTTGAAGGATGTAGTGCATACAAAGTATGAATGTGGTTGGTCGTGTTAAGGCAGGGTAACTTATTTGAGTGTTGACTATGTTAAAGGAGCACATGTCTTTCGGCCCGTTTGGGGCAGAGTAAATTAGATTTGAGCAGAATGGATGACTATCGAGAGGGTTCTAATGGATTCAAAATATATATGTGGAAATTGAAAATTTTTCGAACTTGTATATCACTAGAATCAATTACTTACATTGGATGGTATCAGGGCGTGCGGTAATTCTGTTTGACTAAGGATTCTATATTTCAGTATAAGAAACGAAAAATGAACAATTTTAAATTCGTATAAGGTATTTTCATAGTGAGTGTTACGGTTAGGGTAATTATGGAGGTGCTTAAGAAGAATACAGTGGCTTATGGGCCTTAGGGCGATGTGGTTCTATGTTAGGATGTCTTGTAGGGAGCTTTGGGTAAGGATAGAAGTGTTCTGACAAGGAGAAATGACAACTTGAGGGTAATTCAGAAGAAACTCGAAGAAAATAGGGCAAATGGGTAACATGCTGGATCGATATGGTAATGGTATGCTCGGTTCTTTTGGTTCTTATGATGAGGTGAGTCTTTACGGGTGTTTTGTGGCAATACTCTTGGATTTGGCAACATGTGTGGCTTGGTCGAGTTAGAGGAGTTCAGTTCTGATAGCTTGGTTATGTGCAAATGGATTTCAAAGTATTCATGATGGTTTCTATCATGGTTTGAACCGAATATTTTCTACCGATGTGGGAAACGTGTTGTGTCTGATATTGATTTACATGTACAAGGTGGCAGTTCATTCTTAAAAGGAAAATCACAAATTTTGGACATAAGGGTCAGTTTTAGATATTTAGATGAATGTTATAACTACTCGATAATCCCTGAGAAGGGTGCGTATTTCAAAAGGTGCATTGTGTTTCAACTTACGGACATTCATTGGTATTGTAATACTCACTTGGTTGATAGACTACTGGTATTCAAATTATTGCTATGTGGCACGGAAGAATTATGAAAGTATTCCTCATGGGAAGATCGTGAATGGATGATGTGTTAGTCATTCCAGTGCTGGAGTTGGGATAAGTTACGGTGATTTATGTGTTTGATGAATTTGGAGATCTGGAGTTCTCAAAAGTATAGTGTTTCGGGTTGGGGCCTATTTGAGGTGAGTATTTTATTTTAACTCAGTGGAGGCACTAGTTGCATTAATTATTTGTGATAGCTGCGTGTATAAGTATGCATATATGTGAGGTTTGAGACAATGTGCAAGCATCAGGGCAAGTATTCATACTCGAAAGAATGCTTAGGCTATGATATGCCTAGAGTTGATTGTTAAGCGTAAAGTTATAATGTTTTTCATGTTCGTACATTTGTTGAAAACTATCTGGGCTACACTTGAGTTTACAAAGAGGCTAATTCCCTGAATAAACAGTGTAGTTACTATTTCCGCATTAAATTGCCGGTTTGAAGTATGATCGCAGACTTTTTACATGCTTACACTATGACGTGTATTTATACCAGTCCAGAAACATGAGAATCGTATTTTATTATCACATAAAAGTGTCCTTGTTTAATTGCTCCTGTATGATATGATGGGATTGGAGGCCTGTGACCATGTCGGGCGATTCATATTATTGGCATGTGAGTTGTCCGTGCTGTGTATGGGAATTCTATTTCTACAACAATTTATCTTATTCATTAATTCCCTTCTTCTATAATTGTGCACATGCGCCTACAGTTATCCTCTTCACGAAATTTGAGGAGTTGGTTGTAACATTGTGGTTGTGGTGGTGCTTGTTGAAGTTGCAATACGGTTCTCTTCTTTGAGACATCTCCCATATTTGGGTACATGGATTGCCCAGTTGTGGCTTGAGTTATATTGATGTGGCGTGTCCGTGGGATGGTTGTGTTTCATAAAATAAGGTCATTGGACCTAGAATGGGTACAATCAGGCTTGGTTATGGTATATTCGGGAGGATAATATTGAAAGTCGGCTTAGAAGAGGATTGTGGTTTTGGTGGGAGTGAGAGAGCTCCATGGCTAGTTGATCTGATGAGTGGTTATGAATTTGTGATTGTTTCTTTCATCATTGGCAGTGTACGAAGGTTTCAGAATGAAGTTCTATTGAATGCAGGGTTTTATACTAGTACTTGGTTGGTTTGAAGTAGTTACTGTGATCAGGAATGGTGCTACGAGTGGGCAAGCTGTGTAATATGCTAGGTGATTATATCTGTGATTATAGTTATATCTCGATGCAACTTGTTCAGACTCATACAATGTGTAGATGTGAGATTCGGGTCTTGAAAAGAATTCTGGATGTTAGAAATTCGGCTCCAAGGGTTTTTGGGCTAATGTTAAATTAATGATTTTCAGTTATATTGTGTGGTCAGGCCTATATAGAATAGGGTGACGTGATATCACCCCTGGGTATGTGCGTGGTAAGGTGGAATAGAGATTTGAAGGTTAAGAACAACTCTTGGCACGTTCGAGGACGAACGTATGTTTAAGTGGGGGAGATCGTAACGACCTGACCGGTCGTTTTGAGCATTTACGCTCCTTTCAACTATTTGAAGTCTTGAATAATTTCCTATGAGGTATTATGACTTATGTGAATTGTTGGTTTTGCTTTTAAGGTATTTCGGAGTTAGCTTGGAAGCTTAAGTTGAAATAGTTTATCGGATATTGACTTAAGTGTAAACGACCTTGAAATTTAATTCTGATGATTCCAATAGCTCCGTATGGTGATTTTGGTCTTGGGAGTGTGTCCGGAAAATTATTTGGAGGTCCGTAGTGGAATTAGGCTTGAAATGCCAAAAGTTGAATTTTGGGAAGTTTGACTGGGGGTTGACTTTTTGATATCGAGCTTGGAATCCTTTTCTAAAAATTGGAATAGCTTCGTTATGTCATTTATGACTTGTGTACAAAATTTGAAATCATTCCGGATTGATTTGATGTATTTCGGCACAAGATATAGAATTTGAAAGTTCAAAGTTCATTAGGCTTGAATTGGGGCATGATTCGTGGTTTTAGCGTTGTTTGATGTGATTCGAGGCTTCGACTAAGTTCGTATGATGTTTTAGGACTTGTTGGTATATTTGGTTGAGGTCCCGAGGGGCTCGGGTGAGTTTCGGATGGTTAGTGGGTTGGATTATGGACTTGGAACACTGCTGGAATTGTTCTGATGCACCATCTAGTTTCCTTCATCACGTTCGCGAGTGGAGCCTCGCGTTCGCGAAGAGGAACTGAGAGGCTGGCAATATTTGCTCTTCCCGTTCGCGAAGAGAAGAAAGCGTTCGCGAAGGGTGGACTGGGTGTGCATCGCGAATGTGATAGCTGTTATGCGTTCGCGAAGAAGAAAGGAAGCAGCTGAGGACCCCAAGCAATTGGTCTACATGTTCGCATATGGGGTGTCGCGTTCGCGTAGTGAGGGGGAATGAAGCATCGCGTTCGCGATGGGTTGAATGCGTTCGCGTAGAAGGCATTGAGGCAGAGGCATTTTGTGCTTCGCGAACGCGAGGGTGATGTCGCGTTCGCGAAGGAGGAATTTGGATGGGAACTATTTTTTGCTTCTCTGAAAATGGGAGTTTTTGACGATTTGGAGCTCGGATTGAGGCGATTTTTGGGTGATTTTCAGAGAAAACAACAGGGTAAGTGTTATTAACTCAATATTGGTTAAATTACCCGAATCCATGGTTATTTTTATCATTTAATTGGTGAATTGAGTTGGGAAAGTTTGAAAACCCTCTTGGTTTAAATTGAAGATTTGAGGGTCGAGTTGGGGTCAGATGTTGGTAAACTTTGTATGGTTAGACTCGTGGTTGCATGGGCTTCCGGATTTTATAACTTTTGTCGAGTTCCTAGATGTGGGCCCCACGGCAATGTTTGAGCTAATTTTCGGCTTTTTATGGAAAATTATTATTTTCTTATGGAATTAAATCCAATGAATTTTATTGACTGAAACGAATTATTGATGGCTAGATTCGAGGCGTTTGAGACCAATTCACGAGGCAAGGGCAGAGCAGAGTAAAGAATTTTACGGCTTGATGTAAGTAACAGTTATAAATCTAGTTTTGAGGGTATGAAAGCCCGGATTTTGGTATCATGTGATTATTTTGGAGGTGACACACATGCTAGGTGACGGTGGTATGGGCGTGCACCGAGGGGATTGTGACTTGGTCCTTCCCGGGAAACTGTAAAGTTGAATAATTTGTTGTTAGCTGTATGCTCTCTATGTGTTGATAAAATGTGACTGTAAATCATGTTAGAAATCATGCTTAGGCTATGTGATAGTACTTTGGGACCCACAGAGGTCGCGTACTTGTTGAATTACCTGCTAAATGCTATATGTACTCAGTCTCAGCCTTTACTTGCACATTTTATCTCAGTCTCTGTTATTATTATTGATACATCATATCATTGTTGTTTGGGCTGATTTCATGATTATTAAGAGCCCGAGAGACTGGAGAGATTTATGACTGAGTGAGGCCGAGGGCCTGATTGTGAGATATTGATACTATAGCACGTGAGTTGTCCGTGCAGCATGTGAGTTGGCCGTGCAGGTCCTTATATTATACTATAGCATGTGAGTTGGCTGTGCAGCACGTGAGTTGGCCGTGCAGATCCAGATATTTATATTATGGCACGTGAGTTGTCCGTGCAACACGTGAGTTGTCCGTACAGATTATAGCGCTTGAGCTGTAGGAGCCCCTCCAGAGTCTGTACACCCCTAGTGAGTGCAGGTACTCATTGAGAGTGAGTGGTGAGGGCCGGGAACCCACGGAGTGATGAGGGCTGGGAGCCCAGTGAGTGGTTGTTATCCTAAGAGGTTGTACTTGATTTCCATTTGTTGTTGCACTTAGTTGCTATCTGTCATTGTTGTGAAATCTCTGAAAGATTGTTGATATACGGATTACATGAACAAGAACTGTATAAAAATTGATTTGACATTAAACTGCCAGATTTGATAGCATGTCTATTCTTTGCTGGAATTACTGGAAATGAACCATAACTATGTAGCTCATTACTATCTTTCGTTCCTTATTTATTATTGTTACTTGCTGAGTTGGTTGTACTCATACTACACCCAACACTTCGTGTGCAGATCCAGGTGTTCTCGGATATAGCGGGTGTTGATCCTTTCGTTCGGTTGATTTTCAGGAGATTTTGAGGTAGCTGCCGTGTTCCACAGACCTTGTCTCTCCTTCTCTATCTCTTTGTTCACTGTATTTGGTCTCAGACTATTATAGACTATATTTTCCAGACTTGTATTCATATTAGATGCTCATGTACTCAGTGACACCAGGTTTTGGGGAGTGTTTGTATTATATTTAAATATTATATTTTCAACCTTAAAGAGAAGTTTTGGTTTATTGAGATTATCGGCTTGCCTAGTATTGAGATATGCACTATCACGACGGGTGAGATTTTTGGGTCGTGACAGTTTCTGAGAGTGAGTGAATTTTTTCTATCTTGAGTTCCTAATTATGTTTAAATTTTATTGTGTGCTGAACTACTCTCTATTTTGTGTGAGAGAACTTGATTTATGAAGGAAAGGTAGTGCCATTGACCTCTATGTTAGAGTAAGTGAGTGAGTTATGAAAAATACGTGGTGCTTGTGAGTCAAATTTTGTGGTGAAGATGTTACATTATTATGCTTAATTTATTTTAAATATTGTTAGTGTAATGAATTATGAGACGTGGTTAAAAAGGCTGTGTCTTTATAAAGTGTAGTTTGATTGCTCGAGGACGAGCAATGGTTTAAGTGTGGGGTGTTGATGAGAGGCTATAATCTCATATTTTAGTCGCTTATTGCACTCTAATTTACTGCACTTTTATTGTGTTTGAGATTTAATACCTAGTGTTTTGCACTAATTGTGTGTTTTATGCCTTGTAGGAGTGATTCTGAGTGACGTAGATGTTATGGAGCTAATTCAAGCTATTTGGAGCTTTGAAATCTAAGTAAAAGCCCAAAGGATTAAGCCGGGATTGCGTTCGGGGGTCGAGAACCACGTCTGGACTTCAAAAACGAAGCAAAAAAGCAGACTTTGATAATCCACAACAGTCGCGGCGCATGGGGCACCGCGAATATCCAAATCTGCTGCTTTTCAATTTTACACGCTCCCTGATAAACTCCACTGCTGCCCCTCCTGGTGCGTCGCCCCATGCGGCGCGCCTGTGCAATTTTTACAGAGCTATTTTCCTATTTCGGCTAGAAGAAGGTAGTTTCGTTTGGGCTCGACCCTACTTAGTATAAATACATATAAAAATGTTATCTTATGAACTTTTGAAACATCTTAGACCTAAGGAATTTAAGGAGGAGGTGGAGAAACAAAATCACAAGGATTTCATCATTCAATCCTTACTCAAGACACGAGTTTGGATCGTTTTATATTTTCTTTTAACTTAAACATATTCATGATGAATTGCTCCATATATATGGAGTAGTTCTCTTTAAGGTTTGATGGATTTGGTATATTGATGATTGTTTGAGGATATTAACTCTAGTTTTATGTATTGAATCGTTCTGGATATTTTAATCGTTGCATCTATATTCACTTGTTCATGTAACCGAGAGAGGCATAACTTGTGATATTTTTGCATTCTATTTTGTTGGTTGAATTCATTAATTCTTCTTAGTTATCAGAAGAGGCTAGTTGAATTGTTGATTAAACCTAGTTAGGAGGATAATCAAGAGAGGTTCTCCTAAAGACCAATCCACTACGAATTCTTGCATATCTTCACCGAGCTTAAATTGGTTCATCTTGTTAGGTTGAGACTTAATCAAGAGAGGAGTTTCTACTAAACGTTTGAACTAATAATTGAGTGTATTCCAGAGACTCATTTGAATATTAGAAGTGAATTATCTAGAGTTAGATCTCAAACAATTGTTTTGCACCTATACTATCAAAACCTTATCTTTTCCCCATTGATAACCTTCTTTGCTCATTATTTAAGTTGATTGTCACTAGTCAATAGCTATAGATCCTTACTTAATTATAGTTTTAATCACATAAATCTCAACTGTTGATCATCTTGGTTACCATTGAAACTAGAAACTACAAAAACACTGTTTAACTTCAACCCCTGTGGATACTATATAATATTATACTATATTTGACTACCGAACATATTTAAGTGTGTGTTTCAAGCTCGTCAAGAAGCAAGGGGGATTTGTGCACCTGCGATATCGCAGGAGCGAGACCTTGTCCACAGGTGCGAAGGGGAGGCCTCCAGAATTTTCCGCAGAAGAGGACTTGGTGCTGCAGAAGCGGCCTTTGGCTTCTCAGATGCGAAGGTCGCTAGGCAGTGTTGTTTTATGACTGGGATTTTGGCCTATTTTCTTTCATTTTCACTTGGTTGAGGTGATTTTTGGAGAGCTTCAAGGGGAGATTTTCTTCAAACAATACAATGTAAGTAATTCCCACCTATTACAAGTTAAATACATGGTTTATATATGGGTTTAAACATGAAAATTAGTAGGAATATGGAATTTTGGTAGAAAATTTAGAATTTGGTATTTTTGAATTTTGACCACGAAATTGGATATGGAATTGAGAATAAATTATATATTTGATTTCTTGATATTATGGGTAATGATTATCTTCGAAGAGTTTCGGAATCCGGGCACGCGGGTGACTTTATCGACATTTCGAGCGGAGTTAAAAATTGTTATAAATTGATTTATTATTAGTATTAGAGTATATATTTATGGATATGCACATTGATTGACTAGTTTCAGAACGTTTGGCTTGGATTTGAGATGTTAAAGAGGTGTTGGAGCCGGTTATGGAACGTCGGAGAGAAGTAAGTCTCTTGTCTAACCCTGTGAGGGGGAAACTACCCCTAAGTAATATTTATTGTTATGTGCAACTGGTTGTGGATGCTACGTACGCACAAGGTAACGAGAGTCCGTACGTAGCTAAAGCATGTTTATGTCTGGGTAGACGTAAGATCTTATCATGTAATATTTGAATTATTTGAACTCATTCCGTTGGTTTAATTAATTGAAGTTATAAGTGAAATTGGTTTAGAAATAAATATATATATAATAGACCGAGCCTTATCACTTTGAGTTGTGGGCGAGTTATTTGAGGAAAGGTAAAGATTATAATCATGTTGTGCTCATGTATTGAATTGTAAGCGCGTGCCTCGTAATTCGGTAACTTTCTTTCTTTTTATCTAGAGCAGGCCGAACGCCTCAGCAGTATATAGACGCATCTATGGTTTGTGCCACTCGACCCTCGGCAATGTACATATTATTCCGAATCAGGCCGAACAACTTCGGCAGAATCATGCATTATATTGCTAGTGGTTCGAATATTCACAAGACAAACCTTCCACTGATGCCCGACGTTTTATGGTATTTCTTATTCACTTGGTATTGGCACTTGGTATTTTCTATGATATTAGGGTAGAATACAAGATCGAGAAATTTATGCTTTAAAACGGATAATTGGAACATTTTGATATTGCACATTTACTCCACTTTTGTTGTGCACTTCATATATGTTATGAATTATTATATTATTTTTATTGGACCTCTAGTAAGTATCGATGTCGACCCCTTGTCACTACTTCTCCGGGGTTAGGCTAGATACTTATTGGGTTCGCGTTGATTTATGTACTCATGCTGCTTTCTGCACTAAATGTGCAGGATCTGACAGGTTCTTTTGGCGATCACCTTGGCACCTAGGCGCATCTGTTGAGGAGACTTTATGTGAGTTGCAACTCAGGCTATGCACCGCAGTCCACCAAGTCCCCATTGTACCATTTATTTTATCCTGTCTTATTGACATTCTGAACAAATATTGTATTATTGTTGTACTCCTTAAAAATGCTCATGCACTTGTGACACCGGGTTTTGGGGGTTTCTACTAGATGTTTAGTATGGTAGTCCACATAAGTACTATTATTTCACCATGTGAAGTATTTTTTGATAATGTTAAATTAATGGAAATTATATTTTCAAAATATTAAATCGAGTAATAAAAGTTGGTTATTCACCGTTGGCTTGCCTGACGGCGATGTTAGACGCCATCACGACATTTAGTGGATTTTGGATCGTGACATATATTTTACGTACTTCACACATATAACCAATGTAATTCATATGGTAAAATGAATAACAAACTAATCTTTAAGAAACATTATTCCTAATCATCACATGATGCAAATAAGTTATATTTTGAGATTATCACAAGATCTACCCTATCATTATAGAAATAAGGTTCATATATCACAAAAAATGTATATTTAAAGAATGAGTAAAGTAAAAAACAAAAAAAGTAAAATTGTTTGTTCACTTTATTCCTTACTCATTACTTAGGAGATGAACAAGAGTGGGTTGCTCTAGTGGTGAGCACCCTCCACTTCCAACCAAGAGGTTGTGAGTTCGAGTCACCCCAAGAGCAAGGTGGGGAGTTCTTGGAGGGAGGGAGCCGAGGGTCTATCGGAAACAGCCTCTCTACCCCAAGGTAGGGGTAAGTCTGCGTACACACTACCCCAGGGTGGGATTATACTGTGTTATTTTAGGAGATGACTTTGTCCATCACAAATATCCCTCTCTTTATCGGTAGCAATCATTTTTTCGTGTCCTTTCGGAACCATTGCCACTGCTTCTTTATTCCATAGAATGCCAATAAGCATTTTGTCTTCCCTTTTCCCCACACCTCTCTGTGTCGGTTGCTAGAGGCTTTGTCATGCCAAGAAATAACGATTGTAGCCACTTGGTTCTGATCATCCACGTTGATATATGCACATCTTCACTCTAGATTGTACTTGTATTTTTATGCATCTCTATTAATTGTTTTTGATGAAATAATGTGTTTTGCAACTCAACATTTCCAAAGGTCTAATATAATCACTCTGTCTTATTGAGCCCAATTCAAAATTTTCATTACCTGGTGTCACAATATTATTCATCCTTCAACATTGTAGCAATTGTGTATTCCACCATAGGTTAGACATGAAGCAGTTGTTATGGAGATATTAAAAAGCATTTTTTTTGGTGCATGGGAGATTTGAAAACCCATTATTCTCTCCTTTTAATGCCTTTGTTCATGTAGTGTTTATAATTAACTGCAAATTTACAGACTCAAAATAATAGTAATTATTATTGAAGAAGGCAAAGAGTTGTTTCAAAATTATGATACAATGATAATTAGTGGTTGAGGAAGGAAAGGAGCATTCTTTTAAATATCGGATCGATGTACCCGAAGAGACATAAGTAGTGTTAAAGACGATTCTTAACGGTGCCTATTGGATTGGATAACTGAAACACCTTTTTCATCTTTTTTAAGAAGGAAAAATGCAAAATTATGAGAAAAGATGCCAAATCATCTTTTCTATTCCCTAAATTGTTGAATCTGTATGAAACAGTCTTGTTGAGTTAAACTTTTTCATGAATATCAATAGCTCTACTATATATATTCTATTAAGATTAAGTTATCCTCTTTTTCATAAAAAATAGTTCATAATCATGTTTGTTACAGTTGATTGGTAATTGCAGTTAAGCTGAACATAGTTGCTTCATGTTTAGATGTAACCGTTAGTTGCATAACTGAGTTAAAGCATGTTTGGTATAGCACTTTTCCTGTCTTTAAATTCCTTCATGCACTACTGTCTTTGTGAAGCTTTCATTTAGTTATCTTTCATAAAAGCAGGTCATAGTCATTTTGTTATAATTAAGTGATAACTGTTTTTATGCTGAGTATGATTGTTGCATAATCAGATGTTAATTTTAGTTCATGCACCTGAGTTAAACCTATTTTTCTATAATCTTTCCCTTGTTTATAACCCCTTTTCCCTTTATGACATAACTGACTTGAATCTATAACATGTGAAGCTCACCCTGTCTGTGTAAGATCACACCCCCATTCGAACTGTCTATATATTTATATATAACTGATCAAATGTTGCATGTATCTTTGTTTGTCTACATGACTTCATATTTTGTTCTGAAGTTACACTCACTCCTCTCTTTCCTGCTATTCTGAAATTAAATCTGATTTTTAATCCTTTGAGAAGTTCTCTACTGCTACTACTCGAACATGGTGGATTGTTTAAGATTGATACATTGATGAGAATGATCCTGTTAAGCATATTTAAGAGTTCCATATTTGGATCTATAACCTATAGTCATGCTAAGAGTTCTGATATCTTTGACAATACCTATAGTGTTTGCTAGTCATGGCCATTTATCTGAATCTCTGTAGAGTTTTAAGCAGCCTTATCAATCTCTGCATATGCCAATTTCAAGCCGGAGTTAATCAATCTGTTGTTAAGTATTTGTAGTGTTGCGTACTTGAACTAGGTGCTCTTTACCTTTTCTTTGAATGTGTTCCTCAGTGTTTAGACCTTTAACAGTAATATTATAGTGTTTATGTTTCTCTACCATGTGTGCTTGAAGTCTGACTTTCAGACTTACTTAATATATTCATCTGGTGTTAGAAATGTAGTCATAAGAACAAAAAATGTATTTATGTCTTTATATTATCCTGTTAAGGGGAAAAGTATGCTTCTGTGGTAGGGAATACTATAGTATTTAGTTTACATTGAAAGAGCCTCATTAGTTCCTAAACCTATAGGGAAAAATGAGTCATTAGTGGTTAGGGGTAATTGGGAGTGGGGTTTAACTCTAGGTTGGGCTACTCTCCCCGGCATAAGCATTGCCCTGGGCCTTGAGACCCTTGGGAATTTTGATAGGTCAGAGGATTCAAAGAGGGCATCGACCTTGAGTAGAACTCTCTCTTATTCCTTAATTCATTGACGCTTTTGGTTCTTTAGGAGTCTAGTGTTTAATGATAATGAAAAGTTTTTAATGTAAATTATTTTCCATGTACAACCACCACATTAGTATAATTTTCTCATAGTATTTGAGTATTGATATTCTATTATATTCTTGCTCCAATCATTTGTTTATATATTTCCTACATGGTTGAATATGCTAAATATATAGAGCATGTATCTAACGACCTTTGTTTTTGTTTTTGGACATGTACATTTGTTTGGGCTTGCCGAGTTTTTAAGGAACTCAGGCTGACCAGTACTGGTGCATTTTTAGAAGTCTGAAGTCAGCTGCTGGTGTCCCTTTACTGCCGGGCCTGCCTTCTTGAGGCCTAATTTTCAGAGACCAATTCTCTCCTTAAACTCCTTTATTATTATTTACTGCTTCGCTAGTTTAATCCACTGCTTGTTGCATTTTATTATATCTTTTTGTTATTATTCCATCCTACATGTATTTAATACTTATATATTGAATTATATGCTTTACTTTTTGCCTTAATGTCATATAAAATATAGACAAGCCCTAAACAGTACAGGATTTTAAAAAAAAATAGTTAATAATCAATCCCCATTTTGTTTATATCATACTATGTTTTTGCTCACCTATTTTTTTATTAACAAGATTCTGAAGCCCCAGAACTTAAACAACAGCCCCCTTTTCAAAAGGAAAATCAGATCCGAATCGTAAGGCTAACCTTCTAAAATAAAATCGACTCTTTCAAAAATCAAAGTGCTGCTGCTCAGCAAAGATTTCAAAACGATTCCTCAAGTCTAATATTTAAGATTTCAAATTAAGGTATATCTTATGCTCACATTCTTACAAACATCTCTTAGAGTTACTTGAATATCCATTCGCAAAAACCAAGTGTTTTATAACCCCTTTACACATGTTTTATAAATATAAACCATTCACATACATATATGAAAAACTCTTTCAATTATATCCTCCAACATAGTTTTTAGACTCCTTTATAAATTCACATCCTTTTTAAAGTCTCATATCCCTTTTATTAACATCATACTCTCACTTAGATATACAGTAAGACGTACTCTTTAATACTAATTAAGGCATATTATAAATAATTGATTATAAAATTAGTTTAAGTCCTATAGAGCTATCTCAGGTAGATTTTAAGCGGTGCCTTAACACCTTCCCCTTAGACGAACAAGAACCCTTACCCATAGTCTCACCGGTTAGCAGACTAATAATGAATATGAGTTAGTAATTAAATGGGTACCCTAGTATACCTTTAAATATTAGGTGGTGACTCTCTTTTATCAATAATAGAGAAACCACAAGTTGAATCTTGTTTTGACTAGTGTAAAATAGGGTGCAACAACGAGTTCAAGATTCACATGTGGTATTTAAGAATTTTTCAAGTTGTGTATGTCTAGGGCTTCATATCGGAAGTGGATGGTCTCTACAATTGCGGAACATCTATATCAATATGGACAATACATGGAAGTATTAGAGAGATGCAAGAAACGACTCCGGATTCGTAGAAAGTCTCTTCAGAGCGAGCATTTTGGATTAAGTTACTTTTGGATTTGGCAGTCTGTGTGACTCGATTGAGTCAGGGGAAATCAGTTCTGATGACTTGATTATGTGTTAGTGGGTTTTGAATAATTCACGATGGCTATGGCCACAGTTTGGGGTTGATGTCTTCTACGGGTATAAAAGGTGTGTCGTGTGGGGTGATGTCCGCCCAGATTGAGTTAAATGGAAGGATCTCAGTTGATAAGGTGTTCAACCTGCTTTGGATTCAGAGTTGATTATGAGATTTTCGTATTTTCACGAGTTAGCATGATAGTTAGGGTTGAAAGTGGTGTTACTATTTGGTATCGCTCGAGGAGGGTGTATTTGTTTTGGGATACGCATTGTGTTTTGACTTGCGGATGCTTGACTAGTGATATAGTAATCGCCTGGTTTTGGTCTACCGAGGTTTAGGTTTTGCTACGTGGAGCAGAAGATCTATGTGAGTATTTTATGTAAGATTATGGAGTATGAGCGATGTATCAGCCATTTGAGTAGTAGAGTTGGGATCAGATATGGAGATTCCGGTATTCATACGGTTTAGAGACTGGATGTTCTTATATGCAGATTATTCCTTGGTTACGGACTGTGATATATGTTAAGAATTGAATGGCTAAGGGTATGTGTTATGGATAGGTTGCTATGGACTTTTGGAAGGTTATATACTTATTTGGTAATGATTGGAATTGGTTTGGGGGCTATTTGTAGGCCTAATGAGAATGTATGTTCTATATCGGATCGGGTTTGCTTACTCTTACACAAATTTTACCGTAGGTATATCATCAGACATAATGGATGTTATTCAGGCCCAAGTTTATGTTACACATTTCTCACTTATGCAATGATGGGTTGTGAGGTTACTTGGTGATTTGTACGCATGTTATAAACCTGTTTAGGCCTTGTAGTGATATATGGGCAAGACGACTCTCATGATGTTGATTTGATTATTGCACCTTAGTCGTGCTTTCCTTTTTTCGTATTGTATTATGCCTATTCATCTCCCCACAGTTATATTTGCACACTTTATTGTGTTTGATGTTTACGCGCATGTGCTTAGTGAGCACGGGCATTATGGCTCGATGTGCATCCCTATGTGGATTGATATGTTTGGGATAGGGTTTCATGCCACAACGGAGTTATGTGGGATATCCTTCATTGTGTGTATTTGGTGTATTTTGTTTTCCTTTAGTGGGATGAGTTCATGAAATTATGCCTTTGTTGTTATATCATTTGTACTTGTTGGATAATCCCCGTACCTTGTTTTCTTTCCATTTTGGGGATATATATGAGCTTTTTCTTGTTTGGTGTACAGAGCGCATTGTGTGAGGTTCCCTGTGGCTTTTGGTGTGACTTATTGGTTGGGCTACTTGTTTGGAGTGAGATGAATTGTTTGGACCTAGGATTTGCACTATTGTATTGGGATAAGGAATGTTTATGGCATGCTCCAAACCTAGGGAGGCGAGACCGGCACCCGGTGCCTCACTTGACCGAGCGTTCCAACTTGAGACTGAGGAAATATGAACATACAATTTGGTACTTTGGCTGGCAAGGCCACAACGCAAGACAATTTGTGGAATAAAATATAAAACAGAGCAGAGATTAGCTCCAACTAAACATGTATAAAGCTGGGCCAACAAGGACGTCATAACTACTATAGCTAGCAAACCAAAAGAATATACATACTAGGCCTATAAGACAGACATAATGTAGTGTCTGATATGATATATCTACAAGCCTCTACGAATGGCTGTACTGTAGTCAGAACAGGGGCCCGGCCTACCCATATAATCTCTCTCTCTCTCTCTCTCTCTCTCTCTCTCTCTCTCTCTCTCTCTCTCTCTCTCTCTCTCTCTCTCTCTACACGGACACACACACAAAAATAAAATGTACTCAAAACCTAGGACCCCGCAACTCCGAATGATATAGAGCTTACCGATAAAGCTAAACTCGGACAACACCTACTGAGGAGGTCTACCCATCCGTCTATCGAAACCTGCAAGCATGAAATGCAGCATCCCTCGCAAAGGGAAGTTAGTACGAAATAATGTACCGAATGTGTAAGGAAATAGAATAACTGAAAGCTAAAACTGAACTGATAATATAATACCTGAAACTAACTGGGAGTCAAAGATGATTTGAAGATATCCTTACCTGCTGATACTGACTCAACTCTCTCAATATAGTAAGTAAATTAGACGTCTAACCATATAAGGCTCAGTACATGTAACTGCTCAGCCGTAGTAGGCTCGCTCATAGGTGCTCGGCCATACTAATCTAGGTAACTAGGCCATTTCGGGCTCGCTCATAGGCGCTTGGCCACAGTAGGCTTCGTATATCACTTACCATCTGATAAAAACATTCCCAATAGGGGCCTGCCCATCGATTATAGCTTAGTGGTTAAGGAAATACTATATATATATATATATATATATATATATATATATATATATATATATATATATATAGACTCTCTGCTCTCTTGAATGAAAGAAGACAATACATAACTCAATATAAAGTCCCGATAAGAGAGAATACTATAACTTATGAGGCTAGGATAATGTACATAGATTCATGAATACGAACTTCTCTTTATGTCTTGTTATCAAATGTGTTTAGTTATGTGATCATACCAAAATGAAGGGAAGGTTTAGCCTTAACATGCCTTAACCCTGTTGAGTCCTTAATACCTTCTAAGTAACCTTTCAAACAACTCAACTTAATCTACAATACAACAACAACGACCCAGTAAACTCCCACTAGTGGGTTCTGGAGTAGGTAGTGTGTATGCAGACCTTACCCCTACCCCGAGGGGGTAGAGAGGCTATTTTTGGTAGAACCTCACCTTAAGAAGACGAAAAGAGGCAATATATCAGTACCATCAATAAAAACCATAGAAAAAATAACAACATCACAAGAGCCAGAAAATAGATGAAAAGCAAAACAATAACCAGTAGATAAAACCCGACACTAAGAGGAACGAAAGAGTAGTGTGAACTCAACATTAACCACTAGCAGTCTAAGACAAAATTCTAACAGACTAGCCTCATTCTGGTGCACCGTAGAAATATGCACAAGTACCTCCTAACCTATAACTTTAATGCTCGACCTCCACAACTTCCTATCTAGGCCCATGTCCTTGGTAATCTGAAGGCACACCATGTCCTGTCTGATCATCTCTGCATCTCGTCATACCCACCAAAGCAAGATGCTCACACCTCCTTACTGGGGCGTCTGGGCTTATGCTCTGAACATGCCAAAACCATCTGAGTCTTGCTTCCCGTAACTTGTCATCCATGGGCCCCACACCCACCTTTTCTTGAGTATCTTCATTCCTAATCTTATACATCTTAGTGTGCATGCACATCAAACTCAACATCCTCATTTTTGCTAGTTTCAACTTCTAGATATGTGAGTTCTTAACTGGACAACACTTAGTCCCATACAACATGGCCGATCTAACCACCGCTCTATAAAACTTACCTTTGAGTATCGGTGGCACTTTCTTGTCACACAAGACTCTAGACGCTAACCTCCACTTCATCCACCCCACCTATATACAGTGTGTGACATCCTCATCGATCTCTTCATCCCCTTGTATAAATGACCCAAGGTACTTGAAACTGCCTCTCTTGGGGATGACCTGTGATTCAAGCCTCACATCCAATCTCGCTTCCGTCGGCTCGGCACTGAACATGCACTCAAGGTATTCTATCTTAGTCCTACTGAACTTGAAAACCTTAGACTCAAGGGCCTGTCTCCAAGCCTCCAGCCTCTCGTTGACCCACCTCGCATTTCACTAATCAAAACTATGTCGTCAGCAAATAACATACACCATGGTACCTCCCCTTGAATATGGCATGTCAGTGCATCAATCACCAGGGAAAATAGGAATGGGCTGAGTGCATATCCTTAGTGTAGCCACATAGCAACTGAAAAATGCTCCAAGTTGCCTCCCACTGTCCTAACCCGAGTCTTAGCTCCATCATACATATACTTAGTCACCCTAATGTAAGCAACCGACACATAGTTTGCGTCCAGACATCTCCATAGAACCTCTTAAGGAACCTTGTCATACGCTTTCTCTAGATCAATAAACACCATGTACATATGTACTGTTGCACCAACCTCCTAATAAGGTGGATAACTTCCGTAGTAGAATGCCCCGTCATGAAACCGAACTGGTTGTCTGAAATAGACACCGTCCTCCTCACCCTCACTTCTAGAACCCTCTTCCAAACATTTATGGTATAACTCAGTAATTTGATACCCCTATAGTTGTTACAATTCATGATATCACCTTTATTCTTGTACGATGGAACCACCGTACTCCACCTCCACTCCTCCGAAATCCTTTTCGTCATGAAAATACTATTAAATACCCATACACCTCCAAAGTTCTGCTATAATTTCTTCTAGCCCAGTAGCTCTGCCCTAACTCATCTTACACAAAGCCTCCACGACCTCCTCAACCTTGATTCACCTACAATACCTAAAGTCATGGTGACTCTTGGAATGCCCCAATTCACCTAGCACAATATCCCGATCCCCTTATTCATTGAAGAAGTTCTGCTATCTCCGCTTAATCTGGTCCTTCTCCATCAATACTCTACCATCCTCGTCTTTAATGCACCACATTTGGTCCAGATTCCGAGCCTTCCTCTCTCTCGCATTGGCAAGCAGAAATAACTTCTTCTCCCTACCTTTGCCCCCCTGTTCCTCGTACAGACGAGCAAAAACCGCAGTCTTAGCCTCCATGACCGGCAGCTTCGCCTCCTTCCAAGCTATCTACAACATCATAAGGGGATTCATAATTACAGCTAAGTAAAGGCTAAATCCAAAACATAAGCTAGTAGCTCATTTACGTAAATTCGAGCAGCATCTCCACTATAAGAAGGGCCTCCTACAATATAATATATCAACAACAACAATCAGAGCAATCCAGCAACATATAAGTATCAATAACAAGACACCATGTAGATACAACAAGTCTCAACTGCTTCACGACGAGCGACAAGCTCAGATTGAAATCTATATACCCACATCACCTGTTATAGACTCCTTACTTTAACTCAATAATATTTTTAACATGATAATGAATTCATTCATCAATGATTCCAGTCTTATACTATATATTTATAACAAAGAAAATAATCTACAACTCCAATTATCCTCAGTTAGGACTTTATTCACTAGTTCATGACTAATCCATCCATTTAACTTAATCAACATCAAAATAACCTTAAGCACATGCAATAACAAAATATACATACCTCCTACAGTAGCTTCAAGTCAAAATACAAGATATACTTAGCTCACAACAACCCTCAATGCCAATACAACACCATAGAGGTGCTAATTTTCACTTCTAATCTCAAGTTCCATATGTTTCTTTCATCAATTCACTTGATAAATATATAGACATGCACAACAAAAGAAATAATATAATAATCAAGTTATTTTCCCCTTTCAAGTGCTATCTTACAATCATTCACTCCAACATCACAACCAACATGAAGTTAACCTTAAACACAACGTAAAGGATGTTAAAAATACCTTAGATAGTAGATACAACTCGAACCCTAAGCTTAACGTAGTCACCACAATTCTTATTCATATCACAACAACATAGAGGGGTAATTCTTCACCTTTGGCTAACTTTGATGTTGGATTATGGTGTGTTTTTCTTTTTTGACATTTGTTTGGCTAACTTTGACATTTGTTCTATGGTTTCTATTGATGGTACTGATATATTGCCTCTTTTCGTCGTTCTTTTGTCTTCTTGAACCGAGGGTCTTTCGGAAACAGCCTCTCCACCCCCTCGGGGTAGGGGTAAGGTCTACATACACACTACCCTCCCCAGACCTCACTAGTGGGATTTCACTGGATCGTTGTTGTTGTTGTTGTTTGGATCCTTCCGGGAACTGTTTGAGGTTTTAGAGAGTGTGAGGATGGAAGGAGCTTTATAAATGAGCAAAGCTCATACCAAAAACGAGATAAAAATAGGTAAAGGTTGACCACCGACCAAGCGGGTCCCTGATAAACGGTGAAAAATGCATATTTTTAGTGTACTTTCATCTCATAACTTGTGTGAATGTGGGTGATTACATGAGATTTTGTAGTGAATTATGCTTATTATGTGCATTCTTATATGTAGGAGCAAAAAGGATTAAGGATGAGCAAAAGAAGTTGATTTGGGACCAAACGACAAAAAAAGAACTTTGCTCGTTCATTCTCGCGTGCACACGAGAGAGTGAATGAGCTAGATGGGGGGAGCTTGAAAAAAATAGCAGATTAAGGCAAAAAGGCATGGAAGTGCACGATATACATAGAAGAAAAAGAAAAAAAGAAGAACTTCGATCGTTCACTCTCGTGTGCGCACGAGAAAGTAAACGAGCTAACCTGAAAAGTCTGTTCCAAAGTTGGCTTGTATTATTTCGCTCCATGATAACCACGTCCCATATAAATAGTCTTTAAATTCACTTAAGAAGGAAATATTCGACCTAAGGAGGGGAATTCGACCTAAGGAGGCTAGAACACACAAGGATCAAGGCGGGTAAAATGTGGAAAGGTAGAGAGCAATTCGACCTAATGTGGAAAGGTAGAGAGCTTTTCCCTCCACAAGAGGACTCTGATTCAACTGAGATGATTGAAAATAATATTTTGGTTGAGTATGAGGCAATGGAAGAAGATCTCAAACCCCCATCTACCTTTCCATATTTACAACCTTTAGTAGAAGAGAATGAGAAATAAATGGTCTTGGACATACCACTGGAATATTCACATGACCTTTCTTCTTTATTTTTTTTATTCTAACCTTGATCATATGAATTTTATTTTTGGGGTTTAAAGAAATATGTAGGGTTTGATCCTATGAAGGAATAGAGGAACAAGTTGAGGATTATCTTGAAAGAGCAATTCATCGCTCAAGATGGGCCAAGCAATAAAGAAAAGAGCGTGTCTTACAGATATCCTCAAATGAATTTGGACTAATGAGATCTATAAAGAGTTCCAAGGATCAGAAATGAGGAATGAATTCAGAACTAGGGGTTGAGTTCATAAGTTTTCGAAAACGAAAAGAATTCAGGTGATTTTCCTTACCTTTTGCTTTATACTTGTTTATCATGGAGACATGCCACAATTTAAAGTGTGGGGGTAGGGGCTGCAAATAGCTGTTAAAAATCAAAAATATTTTATTTCTATTTTTCTAGTATAACTTCTTGTCTTGTTCTTCCAAAGTTTTGTTGTTTGGTTCTTTACCATGATCGTAACATTTTGAACCAAACACTTTCTAGAGTAGATTTTTGTTGTTTCTTTGTTTTTTAGATAAGTTTTTTAAAAGTTGCTTGTGGTTGGCAAAATTGACTATGCCTGAATTGTAGGATGCATGACCATGTCCTTGTAAGTCAGAGAATCCATTGGTGACTATGGTCTGAATTGAGTTCCTATCCAAAATACTATGTGTGGTGAGATGAATGCTTGCTTAGTAGTCATTCCTTATAGAGTCTAGAACTTGGTTTGGTTGTGACTCAAGGCGAAACCATAAGTAATAGTTGAGTTTGGAGATGATCGTAGGCCCTTTGTTTAGCCCTTCTCTGCTACTTTGACCCCTCCAAGGAATTGAAGAGTTATCCCTAGTTAGCCCAGTTGAGCCTAAATCTCTCTTTCCTTGGAAACCACATTACGACCTATACCCTTAGCTCTCCCTAAGAAATTGAATGCCTCGTGCGTAATTCTAAAAGATGAATAGAACTAAGTGTGTGGGTGGGACTTGGTTTTGAGTGGAATCAAAGAGAAGCAGAAAAATGTGCACCATCTTGAATGTATGTGAGGTACATGATTAGGGGATTTTGAAAAGTAATTTTAAAAAAGGAAAATAAAAAAAGAGAGAGAAGTAATACTCTTATGCCCGTGCAAAGTAAACTTAAGGGGATATTCCTCTGCGGATGTTAAATCCCTGTTATGTTGTGCTTAAAGAAATGGGAATTGGGTGCTCTTTTGAAATAGAAGTTTTGGGGCAATCGTCACTGTAAAAGGCGTAGGTCACGTTTGAAGTTGTAGGTATTAAAGTTCTTAGGGAGGTGTAGATACTCCTATCCAGATTATATCCAAACCGTCCCATAGCCTACGTTACAACCAAATGCAAAGCCCAATATGATCTACAGGAAAATATTCCTACATTAGTGGAGAGTCACACGATGGCTAAGCTTATGGTCCTCTTAAAGTCATGATTCACTTCTTTTGTGAGGGTAAGCAATTGTTGCTTTACTTCCCTATGTGTTTCTTATAATTAGTGTGTGAATGGGCATGTTCCTTTCTTATGAGGTGTATCAAGGATTAGGCGCCGATTTGACCACGACACTAGTGGGATGTCATAACCGGAATTACAGTGTTAGGAGCAATTTATTTCTAGATTTGCTCGAGACGAGGAAAATCTAAGTGTAGGGGTATTTACCCAGTAGACCTATCGGGCATGCCGCCTCATAGGGATATTGATTTTGGTATTGACCTGGTGTCGAGCACTTAGAACATTTCTATTCCACCACATCATATGGCACTAGTGGAGTTGAACAGTTAAAAGAACAACTTTAGGAATTGTGTGATAAGGGTTTTATCTAGCCGAGTGTTTTGGCTTGGGGTGCTCTGGTTCTATTTATGAAGAAGAAGGTGTCACACCTCAAACACGAGGAGCTCGACCGGCGCTCAATCGAGTGAACCCAGTCAAGCAAGCATGTTAGATACTTCCTACCCAAACTCACTCATGAAACAAAATGGAATGCATAACTTGGTTAATTAGCCAATAAGGAGATCAAGTATACAATACCGATTCATTGCCATTAGTTACTTCATTTTAAAGTCTCAAAATACACACATTCTCATGGTTTGAAGTGGAACAAGTTATCGAAACACAACATAACTTGTTTGACTTTTCCAGCACCTATATACAACCCACACTATGTCTACGGAGCATCTAATAAGTACAAATAGTACAATGATAGTGTCGGCAACAAGGGCTATACCTTAAACGCAATAAGTGAGGAACAAAAGATACATGACCCAAAGTAAAGTGGGGCTCACCAAGTTAGCTCAGAAGAGAGTGTACCGCTATCACTGATTAATACCGCCTGCTGTAGAACCACCTGCATCCATTAAAGATGCAGCGCCCCTGAAAAAAAGGGACGATAGTACTGTCGAATAGTACTAGTATGTATGACTAAACACCCTCTCAAAAGAACGAGCAGTAATGCAAGTAAGGACAATCATAATATCTGTTAAAGCCTCAAACGATTACCAAGTATCAAATTAGGAATATTATGAGTTTTTAAGTAAATTTCCATATTTTAAGTTGGGAACTCCTTAGTACCGATATACCACCGTTCACCATTTCGATTACAATTTCCAACAAAGTTACCACCATGTGTGCAATATGGCGTATGATTATGACCCGATCGGCTAGGTCGTCTCATGTGAGACATTAACCTCAATCACAATTTCAATTACAATTTCCAATACAGTCACCACCATGTGTGCAGTATGGCGTCCAATCACGACCCGATCTGCTAGGCCGTCTCACGTGAGACATCAACCATAATCACAATCACAAATCCGATTTAAATTACAATTTTAAGCACAATCACCACCATGTATGCAGCATGGAGTCCGGTCACGACCCGATCGGCTAGGGTGTCTCATGCGAGACATCATCCTTTTCTATCAATCATCTCATTTCATACTTCTTGCACATCTCTTCACTTTATTGGCACTAGTGGTCACAATTGTATTATTTCTCTTGGAATGTTGGCCGTGTTTCATATTTCACATTTCGCATTTCGTGTTTTGTATTTCATGTTTTGTATTTCATGCACACCCTTTTTACTTTCAACCATCATCATGGACTTTCCAACAAGAAGGCATTTCTATTCAAGACATTTAAGCACACATATGAGCTAATAGGAGTCTTAGGAGCATTAAGATTTCTTACACAATTGTCATTAGCTTTCATTTGAAACACAACTTGAGGTCAAGGCATTTATATATGCAACCCATACTTTGAACACATTCTCAAATAGTAGTACAACATAACAAGAGCATTTGAATTACATATTGATCACAAATGACTTTTGACAGAGGCTTATCCGGGTTAATCAATTCACAATGAACAACTCGGGAATTACATGGATATTGTGGGGCTCATATATGAGAAGGGTTTAGCCAACATACCTCACTTGAGCTTCCTTAAACTCTAAAATATTCTGGAACTCTTAGAAACTTCGATCTACTTTAGAAATATAGCAAATTGAACAAAAATTAGGAAGATGATCATGGTTCTAGCTCATTTGAGCATTTCATCAAATACTAGATGTGCATTAAGGCTTCATGGTCCTTTATGAAGGATTGCATCATCCCATAACCCATTCCTTACCATTGTTAGCTCAATAATTTTTCTACAGCCCTTGATAACACATGCATACAAAATAAACAACTCACAAACCCAAGAATTATCTTACTAATTACTCATTTCTGGTGAAATTTCGAAATTAAGGGTTAGGGTGTAGAATCTCTCCTCTAAGATGAAGACCTAGTGAGCTTTCTTATTGAATTTCAAAGCTTGAGCAAGATTTGATGAGCAATATGGCTAGGTCTCCTCTTTCTCTCTCTAAGATACTCTCACATCTCTCTAAAAATATAAAATGAAATTTGCCAAAATAACTCCTAAATGGTTTTTATAAAAATTGGGTCGGGCAAAATTTTCTAGAACTTAAACTTGCCGAAAATGGGTTTGCTGTAGCAGACCTGACCGCATAATCAATCTGCAGCCCGGATAATGGCCGCGAAAAATGATGCTCAGAAACTGGACCAATCTGCGGTCCACATATCTGTTCTGCGATCGCAGAATGGACCGCAGAATCCCCTTTCAAATATTTTCATTTAATTCAGTGACAGAAGTGCGGTCCACATAATGGATATGCGATCGCATAATGGACCGCACAATTGACCTTCAAATTTGTAAAAGTTTTCTGCTTCTCTTAACGGGTGATATGCGGCCCACATAATGATTCTGCTGTCGCAAACTTGACCGCAGAATTGCCTTCTTCAGACAAAATTTTCCATCCATAATTTAATGTATTCTTTGACCCAAAAAGTACGAGCCGCGATCATTAACACATAAGCCTACCTCAGCACCAGAAAATCTCGGGTTTTAGGTAAATATTTTTACGGGACCTTACATTTTCCCCCACTGAGGATCATTTGTCCTCGAATAAGGGTAAAAAGAAAATCCACCATTAGCAACCAACGTGACTCAACTTATTACTTCACGCACCGGTCATACCAAATTTTTACTAACTCATAAAATTTGCAAAAATTTCGCCAAAGTTTCCCCTGTAACTGGGCTTATCCACCTGTCAGAGAATCCAAGTTGCCAATCCTAACAACATACACATAAACCATCAACGCAACATAACATGGAAATAATTTTGTAATATAGACTGTATCGGTGTCACATATTTCATAGAGGGTAAGCTCTTAACATTTTTATTGAACACAATTTCGTAAATACACTGTCGTTCAAATAAATGGGGGTACTTTTATTCATCTCTTCCTCGATCTTCCGCGTGGCCTCTTCAACCTGCTGGTTCCGCCATAGCACTTTCTCGAAGGCAATCTCTTTATTTCTCTACTTTCGGACTTGCCTATCAATAATGGAATCTGGAATCTCTCTCTAATTCAATTCTTAATTAACCTCACTAGTCTTAACCGGAACAATGAGGGCCAGACCTCAACTACCTCCTTCAACATAGACACATGAAACAGAAACGCCGGGTACACTAATGACATTTCTGAATAATTGTTTACGATCTGATATACCTCGGCCTCGATTTACCTTTCTTACCAATTCTCATTATACCCTTCATGGCTGAAACCTTCAAGAATACCCAATCATCATTTGTTTTGAAATCCAAATTTCTACGACGAACATCCGAATAGGACTTCTGGCGACTCTGGGCAGTTTTCAACCGATCCTTAATGACCTTAACCTTCTCTATAGTCTGATGCACGAGGTCTGGTCCTATCAATTCAGCTTCCTTAATCTTGAACCACCTAATGGGAGATCTATATCTCGTACCATAAAATGCCTCAAATGGTACCATCTGAATACTAGTATGATAACTGTTGTTGTAGGCGAATTCTATAAGTGGCAAATGGTCATTCCAGCTACCCTTGAATTCAAGAACACAAGTGTGAAACATATCCTCAAGCATCTGAATAGTCTGTTGTGTCTCAGTCTATGGATGAAAGGTTGTACTAAGATTCACCTGAGTACCCAAACCTTGCTGAAATTCCTTCCACAAAATAGCCGTGAACTGTGCCCCTCGATTCGAAATGATAGAAACTGGAGTGCCATGCAACCTGACTATTTCCTTGATATACAACTGACCATAATGTTCTACTACGTTGGTAGCCTTAACAGGTAAGAAGTGTGCTAATTTTGCGAGTAGATCCACAATTACTCAAATCGAGTCAAAATTTGTGAGGAGTTCAAGGTAGTCCTACCACAAAGTCCATATTAATAATTTTCCCTTTCCACCTTGGAATTTTCTATGACCTGTGCCAATCCACCCGGCCTTTGATGTTCGGCCTTCACTTGTTGACAATCTGAATATCTTGCCACAAAGTTTGCAACATTCCTCTTCATATCATTCCACCTTTAAACTTCCTTAAGATCATGGTACATTTATGTAGAGCCCGGGTGCAAGGAATACCTAGAAGTGTGAGCCTCGGTGATGATTCTTTCCTAAAAACCATCTTTATTTGGAACATATAGTCGCCCTTAGTACCTTAGTGTACCATCATCCATGCCAAGAGAAGTACCCATGGTCTTATGTTTATTAACCCCTACTTCAATTGTACCAACAACGGATCGACGTACTACTTCACCCCGACTTTCATCGCAAGAGATAATTCAACCCTGTTTGCACAATTCCCCTCCTTCACTAGAGTCCGCAAGACGAACTCCCAAACTAGCCAACCGATAAACTTCCTTGGCCAACTGTCTTTGATATGCCTCCAAGTGAGCCAAACTACCCATAGATTTCCGGCTAAGAGCATCTGCCACAACATTGGCTTTTTCCGGGTGATATAAAATATCGATGTCGTAATCTTTGAGTAACTCCAGCCATCTTCTCTTCCTCAAATTCAATTCCTTCTATTTGAAAATATATTGAAGTCACTTATGGTCCGTGAATGTATCCACATGGACCCCATACAGATAATGGCGCCAAATCTTCAATGCAAATACCACTGTCACAAGTTCTAAGTCTTGTGCTGCATAGTTATTTTCATGATTCTTGAGTTGCCTAGAGGTATAAACTATCACCTTACCATGTTGTATCATTAGTGGATCATTTTTATCACATTTATCTTATAGAAGAGCTCCTAGGAATTGAATTCTACAATAATTTCCCTGATATGGTTAAAATCTTCTGTGAATACTTGCAACTTTCTCTTCCAAATTCTCAACAAAAGACATTACTGAATGAGTTTTCTTATAGGACCTTATATTTCAAATGAATAACATCTGCTAGCTTGCGCACACACCCTGATAACATCAACCTGCACGACATTGCATCAAATGTAAGGTAACATTGTGCTCAGACCTTTCTTAGCCAACCTTTTTCCTCCTTATGTGCCTTATAGAATTTAAGAAACCACTCTACATCCCTTTGTGAACATTCTCACGATCCTTATTTACTGTTAAACACCTCCCAAAACACATATCAACACCCTTTATATATACAATTCAGGAAGAGTCACTGGCCCGAACAGGACATTTTCTGAAGCTTGAGATCCTCCTAAATTCTTCAACGACTTTTGGTTTTCCTCTTAAGTGTAAAACTTAGTCCACTTAATTCCATCCTCGATGGGTAAGTCACCTTATTCCCCGTATGCTAGCTACCAATAGAGTTTCCTAGTATTGCGGCTTAAGATCTACCATGTTAAACATGTCTGGTTAGTAACAAGTGTTCATCATCTCTCAATCTGTTTCGAACCTTTTCCTTTTTCCTTTGGGTAGATTGTGTTGTTTTTCCCCTTTTTGATCGTCTTTTGACCTGGACAATATGCCGGTACCATCTTTTCCTTATAACTAGAACATTCATTTCCATTCCATTTTGCTCATAGTGCATAGTTGATAGCCTTATTGTGCCACACACTTGTCTGCCTCCCATGAACTCGTATTATCATTGTTCCTGGTTTGTTGAGTTTATCACTTTCCATTGTAATATGTAGACATGAACTCCCTCTAGATCGTTTAGTTGATATTCAGTGTCACCCAAGTTAGTTGCATTACAGTTAGTCCTTTATACTTTCTATTAACACTTGTGCTCTAAGAGAGTCCACCATTCTGATGTGAACTATTTTACGATAACCATGACCATCTTAGTTTATAGACTTTTTTCCCATTTTTTCTCGCCTCATTCTTCCTAGTTAGTGAATAGATATGTACTCTTCCACTCTTCCATATGTTACATGGTCTTTTCATATAGTTGGGAATTCATCCTGCTCAACTCTCGACATTTGTTGGGATATCCGTGGAAAAGTGTGTTCATCCACGTATCACTTAACACTTCCTTGCTTGTAAGATTCTTAAGAGGCTCTCCATCAAGTCCAAATGCACTCTTGATTTATTATAGCATCACATTTATTTCTCCCACTTGTTCCGCCTTTCTTAAAGGCTAGAAACTTTAGTTAAATAGGAAATCCATAATTAACCCATTCTAAAAACTCGCAACCTTTCACATTTGACCTATAGTATTTCCTTGGGTTCCATTGTCCTTGACCCTCTAACAAGTTTAAATCCCTTTACAAACGTTACTTTTAGTTTCTAGGATCGTTGACCCTGTCATTTACATAAACATGTATGAAGAATTTACCTTCCTTAACCTTCCACCTTCTTGGAGTACTAGCGGTCTATCATTAGCATATCCTTTAAGAGAATCACGTTACCCATTATCACTTTTCTAGACTACACATGTCTTCAACAAAATATTCAAACATCATAGCTACATGGTCTTACTCTTTTTTCATTGTATTTAAGTAGCCTCACTATTGCCCTTCCAACCCCACTTGGGGCGAATGTCCCGGATTTCGACACAAGTCTTGAATTTAGCAACTTGAGGGATATATGTATCATGTCTCTAACCCTTGTACATATGTTCGACTATTAGGGAAATGAAAGTTGTCACGCCCTAAACTCGGGGAGCGCGACCGGCGCTCAACCAAGTAAACCCGGTCAAGCAAGCCTGTTAGATACTTCCTACCCAAACTCACTCATGAAATAAAGGGAATACATATTTTTGTTAATTACCCAATAAGGAGATCATGTATACAATACCAATTCATTGCCATTAGTTACTTCATTTTAAAGTCTCAAAATGCACGCATTCTCATGGTTTGAAGTCGAACAAGTGATCAAAACACAACATAACTTGTTTGACTTTTCCAGTACCCATATACAACCCACACAATGTCTACGGAGCCTCTAATAAATACAAAGAATACAATGATAGTGCCGGCAACAAGGCTCCGGCTATACCTCAAATACAATAAGTGAGGAACGAAAGATACATGATGCCGAGTGAAGTGGGGCGCACCAAGTCAGTTGGGAAGAGAGTGTACCGCTATCACTGATCAATGCCGCATGCTGTGGAACCACCTGCATCCATTAAAGATGTAGCGCCCCCGGCAAAAGAGACATTAGTACTTTTGAATAGTACTAGTATGTATGACTAAGCACCCTCTCAAAAGAACGAGTAATAATGCAAGTAAGGAAAATCATAATATCAGTTAAAGCCTCAAACAATTACCAAATATAAAATTAAGAATAAGATGAGTTTTCAAGTAAATTTCCATATTTTAAGTTGGGAAATCTTTAGTATCGATATACCACTATTCACCATTTCGATTACAATTTCCAACACAGTCACCAACATGTGTGCGACATGGCGTCCGATCACGACCTGATCGGCTAGGCCGTCTCATCCGAGACATCATCCTTTTATATCAATCATCCCATTTCATACTTCTTGAACATCTCTTCACTTCATTGGCACTAGTGGTCACAATTGTATTATTTCTCTTGGTACGTTGGCTGTGTTTCATATTTCGCATTTCGCATTTCGTGTTTCGTATTTCATGTTTCATATTTCATATTTCGTATTTCATGCACACCTTATTTACTTTCAACAATCATCATGGATTTTCCAACAACAAGGCATTTATATTCAAGACATTTAAGCAAATATATGAGCAAATAGGAGTCTTAGGCGCATTAATATTTCTTACACAATTGTCATTAGCCTTCATTTGAAACACAACTTGAAGTCAAGGCATTTAGATATGCAACAAATACTTTGAACACATTCTCAAATACTAGTATAACATAACAAGAGCATTTGAATTACATATTGATCACATATGTCTTTTGACATAAGTTTATCTAGGTTAATTGATTCACAATGAGCAATTCGTGACGTACATGGATATTGTGGGGTTCATTCCTAAGAGAAGCATTTAGCTAACATACCTCACTTGAGCTTCCTTAAACTCTAAAATATTCTAGAACTCTTAGAAACTTCGATCTACAACCCATTCTTTACCATTTTTAGTTCAACAATCCTCCTACACCCCTTGATAATACATGCATGCAAAATAAACAACTCCCATACCGAAGAATTATCTTACTAATTACCCATTTCTAGTTAAATTTTAAAATTAAGGGTTAGAATGTATAATCTTACCTCTAGGATGAAGACCTAGTGAGCTTTCTTGTTGAATTTCAAGGCTTGAGCAAGATTTGATGAGCAATATGGCTAGGTCTCCTCTTTCTCTCTCTAATATACTTTTACGTCTCTCTAAAAATATCAGATGAAATCAGCCAAAATAACCCCCAAATGATTTTTATAAAAATAGGGTCGGGTAAAATTTTCCAGAACTTAAACTTGTCGAAACCGGCTCTGCGGTCGCAGACCGTACCACATAATCAATCTGCGGCTCGCAAAATGGCCGCGAAAAATGATGCTCAGAAACTGGACTAGTCTGCTGCTGATATGCGGTCCGCATACTAGTTCTGCGACCTCAGAATGGGCCGCAGAATCCCCTTTCGAGTTTTTCAGTCCAATTCTGCGACAGAAGTGCGGTACGCAAAATGGATGTGCGATCGCATAATGGACTGCACAATTGACCTTCAAATTTCCAAATGTTTTCTGCTTCACTTTGCGGCCGATATGTGCCCGCATAATGATTCTGCGATCGCAAACGTGACCGCAAAATCGCCTTCTTCAGCCAAAATCAACAATTTAGTGCATTCTTCGACCCAAAAACTCTAATCCACGGTGAGCAAGGTCACCGCAAAGATTCTCTCCAATCATTAACACATAGGCCTACCTCAGCACCATGAAATCCCGGGTCATAGGTAAAATTTTTACGGGGCCTTACATAAGTCGTCATGGTATTAATATCATAAGTTCTCTACTTTTATCCGGCCACATAGGCTTGGGATTCTAATTCCTCATGTCAATATCCTTTAAGAGTGTAACAAAACTTCGTACATTTCAGGATTCTATAAAATTCATAGTATAAGGGCCTTCTCATTGTTGGTTCAATTGAATCTCCTTTCATAACTTCTTGTCTCTTGTGAGAGACTTACACTCTCATCATTAATCTCCTGGTCATGCCTTCCATATATCACATGCTTATATAACAAATTTTCTTTTATACCTTAGGATCATATACATACTTCCCACACTACCCACATGTGCTATTTAAGCTTACGTCTCATTTATCAAGTCAATGTCTCTTTGGAGGTGGGTAATCACCTTTAACACTTTCCTCATATAAAGTATGCTCATGGTACTATGTACTTATCTTATATGTCCATACCATTCGTTCAATGTGATGCATGTGCCATCTCCTTAATATTCAGGCATTTGCTCATTTGTCATGTCATATGACAACATTACTTGGAACAGACGAAAGAGCATTTAAACTTACCTTGACCCTCAACGCATGAGTTAGAAGACAATCCTATAGCCAAGATTTATTGCACGATCTGGAGTGTTTAAGAAAGGTAACATTCCTAAATGTCCATGCAGCCTCCAACTTATAGATGTGGTCGATAACACATCGATAAGAAGGATTCTACTAGACATGACTCCGAGACATCCTAGGACACTTTAAAACCTTAGGCTCTGATACCAAGTTTGTCATGCCCCAAAACGGGGAGCGCGACCGGCTCTCAACCGAGTGAACCCGGTCAAGCAATCTTGTTAGAGACTTCCTTCCCAAACTCACTCATGAAACAAAGGGAATACATAACATTGTTAATTAGCCAATGAGGATATCAAGTATACAATACCAATTCATTGCCATTAGTTACTTCATTTTAAAGTCTCAAAATACACACATTCTCATGGTTTGAAGTGGAATAAATGATCGAAACACAACATAACTTGTTTGACTTTTCCAGCACCCATATACAACCCACACTATGTCTACGGAGCCTCTAATATGTACAAAGAGTACAATGATAGTACCAGCAATAAGGACCCATCTATACCTTACATGCAATAAGTGAGGAATAAAAGATACATGACCTCGAGTGAAATGGGGCTCACCAAATCAGCTTGGAAGAGAGTGTACCGCTATCACTGAGCAATGCCGCCTGTTGTGGAACCCCCTGCATCCATTAAAGATGCATCGCCCCTAGCAAAAGGGATGTTAGTACTGCTGAATAGTACTAGTATGTATGACTAAACACCCTCTCAAAAGAACGAGAAGTAATGCAAGTAAGGACAATCATAATACCAGTTAAAGCCTCAAACAATTACCAAATATCTAATTAAGAATAAGATGAGTTTTCAAGTAAATTTCCATATTTTAAGTTGGGAAATCTTTAGTACCGATAAACCACTGTTTACCATTTTGATTACAATTTCAAACACAATCATCACCATGTGTGCTGCATGGCGTGTGATCACGACCCGATCGGCTAGGTCGTCTCATATGAGACATCATTCTTTTCTATCGATCATCTTATTTAATACTTCTTGCATATCTCTTCACTTTATTGACACTAGTGGTCACAATTGTATTATTTCTCTTGGCACGTTGGCCGTGTTTCATATTTCGAATTTCGTATTTCGTATTTCGTATTTCATGTTTCATATTTCATGCACACCCTTTTTACTTTCAACCATCATCATGGACTTTCCAACAAGAAGGCATTTCTATTCAAGACATTTAAGCACACATATGAGAGAATAGGAGTCTTAGGCGCATTAAGGTTTCTTACACTATTGTCATTAGCTTTCATTTGAAACACAACTTGAGGTCAAGGAATTTAGATATGCAAAACATACTTTGAACACATTCTCAAATAGTAGTACAACATGACAAGAGCATTTTAATTACATATTGATCACGGATGTCTTTTGACCCAAGCTTATCCGGGTTAATCAATTCACAATGAGTAACTTGGGACTTACATGGATATTGTGGGGTTCATTTCTAACAGAAGAGTTTAGCCAACATATCTCACTTGAGCTTCCTTAAACTCTAAAATATTCCGGAACTCATAGCAACTTCGATCTACTTTAGAAATATAGCAAATTGAACCAAAATTAGGAAGATGATCATGGTTCTAGCTCATTTGAGCATTTTATCAAACACTAGGTGTGCATTAAGGCTTCAAGTTCCTTTTATGGAGGATTCCATCATCCCACAACCCATTCCTTACCATTTTTAGCTTAACAATCTTCCTACACCCCTTGATAACACATCCATGCAAAATAAACAACTCCCAAACCCAAGAATTATCTTACTAATTGCTCATTTCTAGTTAATTTTTGAAATTAAGGGTTAGGGTGTAGAATCTTACCTTTAGGATGAAGACCTAGTGAGCTTTCTTGTCGAATTTTAAGGCTTGAGCAAGATTTGATGAGCAATATGGCTAGGTCTCTTCTTTCTCTCTATATGATACTCTCACCTCTTTATAAAAATATCAGATAAAATCAGCCAAAATAGCCCCCAAATGGTTTTTTATAAAAATGGGGTCGGGTAAAATTTTCCAGAACTTAAACTTGCCTAAACCGGGTCTGCGGTCACAGACCTAACCGCATAATCAATCTGCGGCCGGCAAAATGGCGGCAAAAAAATGATGCTCAGAAACTGGACTAGTCTGCGGCTGATTTGCGATTCTCATATCAGTTCTGCGACCGTAGAATAGGCTGTAGAATCC
The DNA here is from genome assembly GCF_000715075.1 of Nicotiana tabacum. Taxonomy (NCBI): domain Eukaryota; kingdom Viridiplantae; phylum Streptophyta; class Magnoliopsida; order Solanales; family Solanaceae; genus Nicotiana; species Nicotiana tabacum. The sequence continues at coordinate 12,478,856 of NC_134098.1, forward strand.
CCTTCCAAATTATTTCATTCTAATTTCGCGACAGAAGTGCGGTACGCATAATGGATATGCGATCGCATAATGGACCTTATAATTGACCTTAAAATTTCCAAAAGTTTTTTGCTTCTCTTTGCGGCTGATATGCGGCCCGCATAATGATTCTGCGGTCACAAACTTGACCGAACCCTACGTGGCTTGCCTACGTATCCCTCCGTGGGAAGTTAGGGTGAACTTAGTTCTATTACAGCAAAACCTAACTCTATTTTTCTTCAAACATAGTATCTCTTGATTGCGTATGAGTTGATTGGCTTTGTGTTTATTCTTCCTTCCATTTTTGCCAAGATTAAAGCTCCACCCGACAAAAATCGATGAACTATGTAAGGACCTTGCCAATTTGGTGTGAACTTTCCTTTGAGTTACTCCTGGCGGGGAAAGATTTTCTTCAGAAACAATTTCCCTGGTGTGTACTGGCGAGGCTTCACCCTTTTTTTAACTGCACCAACCATCCTATTCTCATATAGTTGACCATGGCATACTGCATCCATTATCTTCTCATTGATGAGTATGAGTTGCTCCTGTCTTACCCGTATCTACTCTGCATCATCCAACTTGGCCTCTTGAATGACCCATAAATATGGTATCTCGACCTTTGTGGGTATCACAACTTCGATGCCATATACTAACATGTACGACATTTCTCCAGTGGATGTTCTCATGGTGGTTCAACCTAGCAAGACGAAGGACAGTTTCTCGTGCCATTGCCTGTGATTTTCTACTATCTTTCACAGAATTCTCTTGATAATCTTGTTGGCTGCTTCGATTGCCCCATTCATTTATGATCTATAGGCTATCGAGTTACAGTGGACGATTCTAAACTTCTTGCAGATTTCTCTCATGAGGTCGCTATTACGGTTAGCGGCACTGTCAGTGATGATCGACTTTGGTTTACCAAATCGGTAGACGATGTTGTTTCAGACGAAATCCACCACTACATTATTTGTGACGACCTTGTAGGCAGATGCTTCGACCCATTTAGTGAAGTAGTCGATGGCTACCAAGATGAAGCGCCGCCCATTTGACGCAACAAGTTCTATTGATCCAATCACGTCCATGCCCCAAGCGGTGAACAACCAGGGTGAACCTAACTTTTTCAACTCATTTGGCGGAACCCGGATGAAATCCCTGCGAATTTGGCACTTGTGACACTTCTGTACGTAGCGGATACTATCACTTTCCATAGTCATCCAAAAGTATCCGACTCTCAAGATCTTCTTGGCTAATGTGAACCCATTCATGTGGGGTCCGCACGTTCCTGCGTGTATTTCTTGCAACAACCTGGTTGCCTTGGTGGCATCTACACATCTCAACAAACCCAAGTCTGGGGTCCTCCTGTACAGGACTTCCCTATTAAGGAAAAAGTGATTTGCCAACCAACTAAGGGCTCGCTTTTGACTATTAGTAGCATTTTCCGGGTACACTCTGGTTGCAAGAAATTTCCTGATGTCGTGGTACCATGGTTTACCATCTGGCTCTTCATCTACATTGAAGAAATAAGCATGTTGATCCCTGATCTCTACCTTGATAGTTCTTGTCTGGATGCTAAATCATGGACGATAGAGCTGCAAGGGCATCGACGAACTAGT
>NC_134098.1:22012610-22090367 GCF_000715075.1 Nicotiana tabacum
CGAGTTTGACCATCTTCGAACCAAAGATGTTTTAACTGAAGTATGAATAGGCTAATAGAGTAACAAGATAATAAAAGCTAGAAAGTGTCAGTATATTGCTTTATGTTGCGTTGATATGATGTCCATTACAAATGATCAGACCCCCTTTATATAGTACGGGTGTCCTACTCTTGGTTCAATTCTATACAGGGTAAAAAATCTTACGATTTGCTAATTACTCGACATCTCCTTGATATGTGCCGAGATTTCTGCCGTGATCCTCGATCGATCGTAGGATATTTTGGATGTCCGTTATTTGGCTCGGTAAGTTTGCCACGATCTTGCTCGGTTTTGATCTTGCTCGGTCTCGATCTTGCTCGATCTCAATCTTGATCGGTCTTTGGGTCACGAGCTCGACGATCTAATTTTGCATCATGGTTTGATATAATATGAGGTCGAACCTTAACCTATCATATTCCAGTCTCGATTAATCACACAAGGGGCGAGCCTGATTTTGACCGTATATAGATAGTCCCCTCGTTTCTCGGAGAAAAGATGACGAGAAATGATAAGAACTTTCGAATCCCTTCTCGATGGTCCATGATGTAAGCGACGAACGTCACTAATACACCCGACTATGACGTAAGCAACAAATGGATATTGAAACGCCCTGTCGGTCCAGTTACCAAGGTATTAAATGCCTGTCAGTTTCTGGTCGGCCACTGTGGGTTCTGAACCGTCACCAGCAAGCTATAAGTACTCTAACCTTCCTCTATTCAAACTTTACGTTCAAAGCTCCTCCTATTCTTGTTTCTTTTCAAAAATCCCTTTTCTTTGCAACTCTTGCACCCAAATTTCTTGAACTTTTAGCAAACTGCAGACCATCCTAATTCCCTTTTCTTCTGTTCTACAATGGCGAAAACTTCTAAGACTGTACCGCAAAAGGAGGTCGCCTTTTCATCACAACCCACCGGCAGGGTGTCCTACTGTTGCCAATTGTAAGATTGAAAAACCCTCCTCGGTACCGGGTCAATGTGAGCCGGTCTCGAGGTACACATGCACAATTACCGATGATCTCCTCACTAAGGTTAAAGAGGATTGCAACTGGGTCGATAAGCATGTGGTGGTACCTTCGCCCGAGGAATCGATCACTACCCACGTGGAGGGATTTTTAAGTGTTTACACTTAACCCTTCATGTTGGGTCCCTTAGACCCTATCATCATTACTTTGTGCAAGAGGTACGACGTGAATCTTGGCCAGATCCACCCTTCCTTTTGAAGAATAGTGATTTTTCTCTGATTCTTCGTAAGCAAAATAGAGGGATGTCCCTTTACCCTCGATCATCTTATGCGCCTCTACAGTCGCTGACTCTATCAAAGAGGGCTGATCAAGCTTGCTCGCTGGGCCAGCAAGGCCCCGTTCTCGAGTATAGACGAGGCTCGGGACCGAGGTTGGATGGGCATTTGTTCGAATAAAGACTTCGGACCTGATCCCTGCCGATGACATGCCATTTCCTGATAAATGGAACATGAATCATAAGTAGTACTTCGCCTTGATTGTTCAATCTTGTTGTTTTATCTCTTATCTCCTTCCTTATCGATATTTTTGGTGTTGCAGTTGTGGCCCAGGTGCCTGACGTAGTTCCTGAACTAAAGGAATAGGTCGAGGGCCTTGTGTCACAGAGACCATATTCTGAGCGTGCTTGGATGCAATTATTGAAGGGTCGATGGGAGGCCCATAATCATGGTAAGTTTCTCTTTTGATGTAATAATGTTTAATTCCCTCCTCGTACAGTCGAATTCTTATCGTTTGGTTTTCTTTTGTAGGTCTCCCTATAGATATTGCCATGAGGCCTCCATCCGGTGAGGAGGATGTGCCTCTCAAGTCCCCTATTCCGAAGCAGGGTAATGAAAAGAAGAGAAAAAGGGTCCCGAGTTCCCCGAAATTGGAAAAGAAGAAAACGAAGATGAGGTCTCGCAAGACCAAGGGAAGCACCAGTGCTCTATCCTCGCACTCAATCCGCCAATTAAGGGACGAGTCCGAAGAAGAAGAAGAAGAAGAGAAATCCCAATTGGTGGCCCGTGTGCGGGCAGGTGTTGTGATGCAAGGGTCCTCTGAACCGACGGATTCCGAAATCGGACCGTCCTAACATGAGGAGGTCGATGAGGGAGTCTTACCTGAAGATCCCAAACAAGAAGGGGTTGTGGCCACTCCGCTCCCATCTAAGGGGGTCGAGAGTGACACTGGGGCGACGCTTCTCAAGCAGAGAAAGGTATCCCGAGAGACGAGCTTGGAGCGGTCGACGTTACTGGGTCCCCTCAAATTTCAGACGCCATGATTCGCGAGGACGGTATGTTAGAAAGCCATTCTTACGAGGGGCCTCAGGGGGCGACTGATATCCACCACTTCTTGGACGGATTTGAGTCCACTGCCTTCGAGGATGTCACTGGTCTCAGAGACTTGCCGGTGCCAAAGAAGGTACCATCGCAGGGAGCCAGTGGGTCTTCCTCGAGCCCAAAATTGGTGAACCGGTTCCCGGCCCCGAGCGCCGATCCTGACCGAAGACGGTCAATAGCTTACTCTATTCCGGAGGATGCCCAGGTTTTCTCTACCCCGTGGGGGTCGCTAGCTACCTTAGGTGCTTGGTGACCGAAGAAGATCAGGAAGTGATGGACAAGGTGGAAACCCCCTGCCTATTTAATGAAGCCCAACAAGCATTAAATCGGGTAACTTTGTGTATATTTCTTCTCATATATTCAAAATTTAAAGTTGTAAATAACCATAACACCTTCCCTTATCTTGCAGGCTTCGGTGTTGCTTCATGAGACTTTTCTCCGATACCGGAAGGAATTAACTCACCACGAGGCCGAGGTTCGGGACCTCACTGAGAAGAGTGACACCTACAAGCTTCTCAGTGAGAAGCTTCAGGCCGATTTAGTAACGGCTCGGAATGAGCATGCCAAGATGGCCGAGCAGGTATTTTGAGTGCTTCATGATAGTGAAGACGAATTGAAGATAGTGACTAATGATCCGATCCTGCATGTCCGGCAAATGCTTGAACAGACCGGGGAGCTTCAGGCACAGGTAGATACAATTCAAGCTGAGGTTGAGGAGTGCAAGAAAAATATGGGCATCTTAGCCTCGAAAAGGGAAGATACCCAAGCACAACTGGAATCGGCCGAGACCTAGCTCCGAGATGCAAAAGAGAAGGCTTCAGTGCAGGTGAAGAAAATCAAGCAGCTTTAATCCCAATTGGACTTGGCTATTTATGATAAGGAAAACATGGCCAATGAACTCGAGGTGGCAAAATATGAGGTGGTCGTGGCCAATACCAAAGCCGATGCTAAAGTCTCCCAATTCAAGGTCGACGTCGAGGCCATCCAGGCACAGGCCAAGAGCATGGTGGATCATGCAAGGTGTCAAGCTCGAAGGGAAGCCCTCGAGGTAGTCCATGCTCATGACTTCAATATACTGGCTGAAATCGCGAACGCCAAAGCAGAAGAAGCCAGGGCTCGAAAGCTGACCTTTCTTGAGGAAGATTCCGAGAGTTTAAGCGAGTATGAAGACGGGGCTAGGCTTGCCTAAGATAACGGTCCCCGAGTGGGTATGGTCTTATGCCCGCGATGTTTAATAGTTCGATTTTTTCGAGTTTGTTTTTCGGACGGCAATACCCGAGTGAGGGAGTTATCATCTCAACTCTGGTTATAATCATCCCTTGGGCTCATTTCTTAAAGAGATCGAAAGTACAAAATTGTAAAGAGGAAATTTTTCTAAGACATAAGATAATTGCAAGGAAAGTACTTCTCTTTATTCTTGTGAAAAACAGTTATACATGCGTACATATTTTATGTCAGGGCTCGATCAACCTATGTGGGCACAATTCGTTTGACCGTTTGGCCCTTACAATGAATCTTACCTATCGAGACCCTTCTATTACGAAGTAATTTCCTCACAAAAGTCGATATCTAAGGGTAATGACCCCCAGTATTCGAGGTTGATTGTAGAGGAACCTTGGATACTGTTAGTGCTATCTTCGACACCGATTCGTGATCGGCCTTTGCCGAAAAACCCAATTGGGACAAAACGGTTTAAGGAAAAAAGAGTGTAATGCATGCTTTCAGACCTAAAGACCTCGTGTCGCTCCTTGTCGACCACCTGCAAGTGTTAGTCCAAAAAAAATGAAATAGGGACATAACTTAGCAGTAATATCGTTTTAGGTGAGTTACGTTCCAATTGTACGGTAGTTGTTCTCCATTTGTCATCCCGAGCTTGTAGGATCCGTTCCCTATGACCTCGAAAATCTGGTATGGTCCTTCCCAGTTCGTACCCAATTTCCCTTCGTTCGAATTCTGGGTGCTTAGTGTGACCTTCCTTAGTACTAAGTCCCCGATATTAAAGTATCGAAGGTTGGCCCTTCGATTGTAATACCTCTCGATCTGTTGCTTTTGGGTGGCCAAGCGAACAAGGGCGGCTTCACGCCTTTTATCCAATAGCTCCAGGCTCGTGTTCATGGCCTCGTCTTTTGATTCCTTTGTTGCATATCAGAATCTGATACTCGGCTCACCGACTTCGACTCTATAAACCAATGAGAATGGAGTATGCCCCGGTACTGGACTTAGAAGTTGTGCGATATGCACAACGAACTTCGAGCAAGATCTCTTTCCATTTTCTCTTAGAGTTAGTCAACCTTTTCTTAAGGTTATGGATTATGGTTTTGTTGGTCGATTTGGCTTTTCCGTTCCCACTAGGGTGGTATGGTATGGACAAGATCCTTTTGATCTTATGATCTTTGAGAAACTTGGTCACTTTGTTGCCGTTAAATTGTTTCCCGTTGTCACATACGATTTCGGATGGCATCCCGAATCGACATATGATGTGGTTCCAAATGAAGTCAATGACCTCCTTCTCCCTAATTTTCTCGTACGCTTGGGCTTCAACCCACTTAGAAAAATAGTCAGTCATAAATAAGATGAATTGAGCTTTTCCTGATGCCCATGGAAGAGGGCCAACAATGTCCATTCCCCACTTTATGAATGGCCATGGCGACAAGACTGAATGCAACAATTCTCCGGGTTGATGAATCATCAGAGCATGCCTTTGATATTTATAACATTTTTGTCAGAACTCCTTCGCATCTTTTTCCATATCGATCTAGTAATAGCCGGCTCTGATTACCTTTCCAACTAATGATTCGGTGCCTGAGTGGTTCCCGAAGGTGCCTTCGTGAACTTCCCTTAGAACGTACTCAGTATCTCCCGGTCCGAGACATATAGCTAGTAGGCCATCGAACATTCTTTTGAACAAGGTTCCATGTTTGGTCAAGCAGAATTGAGCTGCCTTTGTGCGCAGGGCCCTCGACTCTTTAGGATCTGCGGGTATTTTGCCGGTCCTCAAATATTATATCTATTTATTCCTCCAATCCCAAGTTAGGCTTGTAGAGTTTATTTCAGCGTGACCTTCCTCTACTTCCAATCTCGTGAGCTGTATGACTTCCCCCGATTTGAGCTCATCATCCTCGATCGAAGAGCCTAAGTTGCAAGTGCATCGGCCTCACTATTCTGATCTCGAGGTACGTGCTACAAGGTCCACTCTTTGAATCGATGTAATGTTACCTGTAGCTTATCTAGGTAACTTTTCATCCGTTCTTCTCTTAATTCAAACATTCCGTTAACTTGATTTACCACAAAGAGGGAGGTGCACTTAGCTTCGATCACCTCCACCCCTAAGCTCTTCGCGAGTTCGAGACCTTCAATCACGGCCTCATATTCGGCCTCGTTGTTAGTCAATTTCACAGTTCTAATGGATTGCCTGACTATGTTGCATGTGGGTGGCTTCAGTACGATGCCAAGTCCAGACCCCTTTACGTTCGATGCACCGTTCGTAAAGAGGGTCCAGACTCCCGAAGATGTTCCCGAGTTTACCAGTAACTCTTTTTCAACCTCGGTTATTAGGGCCGGATTAATGGTCATCCGGGGTCGATATTCAATATCGTACCCGCTGATTTCTATGACCCATTTGGCCAGTCTCCCCTAGAGTTCGGGCTTATGTATTATATTTCGCAATGGGTAAGTTGTCGCAACACATATAGGGTGGCACTGAAAGTACAATTTTAGTTTCTTAGAGGCGATTTGCGAAGCGAGCGCCAGTTTATCCAAGTGAGGATATCTAGTTTCGGCCTCACCTAAGGTCCGGCTAACATAATAAATTAAAAATTATGTACCTTGTTCTTCCCTAACTAGGACTCCACTTACCGCTATCTCTGATACTGCCAAATACAAGTATAGCTGTTCGTCTGCCTTTGGCGTGTGAAGTAGTGGCGGGCTCGATAGGTACCGCTTGAGTTCTTCCAAGGCCCGTTGGCATTCCGGGGTCCATGTGAAGTTGTTTTTCTTCTTCAAAAATGAGAAAACATTGATGACTCTTGTCAGAAGACCTCGAGATGAACCGTCCCATGGCAGCTATGCGCCCGGTTAGTCTTTGTACGACCTTCATGTTGTCCACTACCGTGATATCCTCGATGGCTTTGATCTTGTCGGGGTTGATCTTGATTCCCCGGTTGGATACCATGAACCCAAGAAATTTACCCGATCTGACTCCGAACGCGTATTTTTCCGGATTCAGCTTCATGTTGCATTTCATCAGTATACTGAAGGTTTCGTACAAATGCTTTAAATGGTCCTCTGCTCGCAGGGACTTAACTAACATATCATCAATGTAAACTTCCATAGATTTTCCTATTTGTTCTTCGAACATTCGGTTTACTAGGTGTTGGTAAGTGGCACCTGCATTTTTAACCCAAATGGCATTACATTATAACAGTATGTGCCGTACTTAGTGATGAAAGAGGTCTTTTCTTGATCATCCGGGTTCATTCATATTTGGTTATACCCGGAATAGGCATCGAGAAAGCTGATGATCTCGTGGATGAACGTGGCATCGATCATGCGATCGATCAACAGGAAAGAGTCTTTGGGGCATGCCTTATTTAAATCCTTGTAATCCACAAACATTCTCAGTTTATTCCCTTTTTTAGGGACTACCACTATGTTTGCTAGCCATTCCGGGTATTTGACTCCCCGGATGGACCCTATTTTAAGGAGTTTAGTTACCCCATCTTTGAGGAAAGCATGCTTGATCTCGAACTGCGGTCTCCTTTTCTGCTTGACCGGATGGAATTTCCGGTCCAGGATTAGTTTGTGAGTGGTCCCGTGGAATCCCTGTCATATCGAAATGGGACCAAGAAAAACAATTCATATTAGCAATAAGAAATGTAATGAGTCTTTTCCTGAGCTCGAGAGTTAATCCCGTACCCAGGTATACCTTTCGATCGGGCAGATGTTTGATTAGTATGACTAGCTCCAGCTCTTCGACTGTCGATTTAGTAGCATCAGAATCATCGGGAGCTATAAAGAATCGAGGAACCCCGTAATCATTCAATCCCTTGCTTGTCCAATTGGGCTGAGGCTGGCATCGATGATTTCTATTTGGATTCTTGTTTCGCTTTCGAACCTGAGTCCTTTGTCGATGAGAGTGTTGATATCGGAATTACTTCATCGACGACAAACATCTCCTTTGCGGCGGGTTGCTCCCCGTAAGCCGTCTTTATCCCTTCTGGTGTCAAAAATTTTAATACTTGGTGATGGGTCTGCCCTCATATTGTGGATCCATGGCCTCCCGAACAGGGCATTATACCTCATGTCCCCTTAGATCACATAAAACTTGGTCTCCTGGGTGGTACCGACTACGTTTATCGGCAATGTTATTTCTCCCTTAGCAGTTTCGGAAGCCATGAATCCGTTTATCACTCGGGCCGCAGGCACGATTTGGTCCTGTAGGCCGAGTTATTCTACGACCCTCGATCGAATGATGTTGGCCGAACTACCTGGATCAATTAACACACGTTTAACTCGAGTTTTATTCATGAGTACAGAAATTACTCGTGCATCATTATGGGGCTGCATGATTCCTTCTGCGTCCTCATCGTTGAAACATAAAGTTCCTTCTGGTATGTAATCTCCAGTCCGTTTTCCCTTGTGATTTATACTTTGGTGAGTTTTATCACCGGACCTTGATGAACATCGACCCCTCCGATGATCATATGAATGACGTGTTGGGGCTCGTCTTGTTCATTCTGTTTATTGGAATCCCTGTTTCTGAAATAATTCTTAGCTCGGTCGCTTAGAAATTCTCGAAAATGCCCGTTGTTGAATACCCGGGCTACTTTTTCTCTTAATTTGCGACAATCCTTCATTTTGTGGCCATGTGTGCAATGATATTTGCATATTTGGTTGGGATCCCTTTGTGTTAGATCGGTTTGTAGAGGTCAAGGCCATCTGGTATCTTTGATACATCCGATAGCTAATACTATGGCGGATGCGTCAACATTAAAGTTGTACTCGGATAACCGAGGTGCCTATTTGGGTCCAATGGGCTTGTCAAAGCCATTCTTACTCATGAGCCCTCGAGAGATCTGACCTTGATCACTTCTCCTTTCATTTCGTATAGGATTCTGCCCAGGTCCGCAGCTCCTGCGATCTCCATTATATGGCTGATATCCTTCTCTGTTCGACCTCGGTTCTCGGTCGATATCCCTCTTAATTCTGTCGACGGGTCTGATAGGATAAACGGACCTAGAAGGAGCCCCGTGTTGGTCATCTTCAACCATGATCTTCGATTGATACCGATTATGTACATCGGCCCAAGTGATAGCCGGGTATTCTATCAAATTCTGCTTCAACTGCTACGAAGCCATCGAGCTTCGAACAATGAGTCATTGGGTGAAAGATTAAACTGCCCAATCGTCAGCGACTGGTGGTAGGTCCATCCGTTTCATTTGGAATCAAGACACGAATTCTCTGAGCATTTCATTGTCATTCTGCCTTACCTTGAAAAGGTTCGGTTTCCTGGTTTTGACCTTGATGGCTCTGGCGTGTGCCTTTACGAAAGAATCTGCAAGCATATCAAACGAGCCAATAGAATTAGGTGGCAAATTGTGGTACCATATCATAGCCCCCTTTGACAGGGTCTCTCCGAATTTCTTTAGCAAGACTGATTCGATCTCGTCATCCTCTAGATCATTCCCTTTGATAGCGCATGGGTAAGAGGTGACACGCTCGTTCGGGTCGGTCGTTTTGTTATATTTAGGAATTTTAGGCATTCGAAATTTCTTAGGAGTCGTGATCGGGGGGAAAGGCTTTTGCACGAACCTTTAGGAGTCCATACCCTTCAATATTGGTGGTGCCCCCGGGATTTGATCGACCCTGGAATTGTAAGTTTTCACCTTCTTATCGTTTGCCTCGATCTTCTTTTCCCCCGACTAGATTCATTTTGTCAACTCTTCGAGCATCTTCATGATTGCAGGGTCGGTCCTCGATTATTTCTTGTTCGATTTCCTTGAAGCTGATTTGACCCTTTGGACAACTTCCTGGGATGACTCGATCTCGATCCTGTCCGATGGGCGATTTAGGTTTTGGAGCTGGGCTATCACTGCCTGTTGAGCCTGCAACAATTCGAAGATTACTCGCAGGTTGATCCCACCCTCTTCGCCGCCATGGGTTCTTTGAGCGGCTGATCGAATATCCCTACGGACACTGCCCTCGGGATTGACGGCCAAATTTGTGTTGATGGCTACATGCGAACTGACGTCAGCCGGATCTACAGCCGGAACTCCATCGAGATCGAACGGAGGTACGTCGTTCCCTGGTTCTATATTGTCATTCTCTCCGTGGTGGCCGGAATCATTGTCAACATGAAGGGGTGCCGATTATGAGTTCGATATTTTGGTCCTGGAACAAAAAACACTCCAAAGAATAAGTGTAAAATAGTGTGTGTTATGAAAGTTTGCACCAAATAATCACTATTATCCTTAGCCCCACGGTGGGCGCCAAACTGTTTACCCTAAAAAATGGATAACAATTGAATTTATACACGGTTTTAAGGATTCGTGATATAACTTGGCACAAATTAAAAATACAAATTAATATTAAAACTGATAATAGAATAATAAATGCAAACCACGCATATCGAATTGCCTTGGCCCTCGAGTTTGACCACCTTCGAACCAAAGATGTTTCAACTGAAGTATGAACAGGCTAATAGAGTAACAAGATAATAAGAGCTAGAAAGTGTCAGTATATTGCTTTATGTTGCGTTCATATAATGTCCATTACAAATGATCAGACCCCCTTTATATAGTAGGGGTGTCCTACTCTTGGTACAATTCTATACAGGGTAAAAAATCTTATGGTTTGCTAATTACTCGGCCTCTCTTTGATATGTGCCGAGATTTTCGCTGTGATCCTCGACCGATCGCGGATATTTTAGCTGTCCGTTATTTGGCTTGGTAAGTTTCCCTCGATCTTGCTTGGTTTCAATCTTGCTCGGTCTCGATCTTGCTCAATCTCGATCTTGATCGGTCTTTGGGTCACGAGCTCGACGATCTAATTTTGCATCACGGTACGATATAATACGAGGTCGAACCTTAACCTATCATATTCCAGTCTAGTTTAATCACACAAGGGGCGATCCCGGTTTTGACCGTATACAAAACTCAATGGCAAAATGTCTAATCTAAAGCGTCCTGCTTATTTGTATGGGCTCGTAAACCACTAGAGAATGTCATGTACGCATATCGAGGTAACGAGTGTTTGATTAGTTCAGGGAACACTGTTGCTCCCAAACCAACACACAATTATACGCATTGCTTCCAAACACACACGCAATGTTGCTACATAAACTTATCGTTAACAACCTACTAAATCAACTAAAATCGTTATTTAACCAAGTGAATCAAAGGTTGAGGTTTTGTTGCTAAACTAAGAAAGCACGAGTAAGACGAAAAATTAAACTAGCACAACAGAGAGTTGTTGTTTGGAGTTACTTCAGTAGAGATAGACATTTTAGGGTTGTGATCGATTTGCCAATCCTATCGAGTTCTAATTAATTCCCCTCCAATTTGAATCGTTTATTGCTGCTAGTTAACCGGAGTATACTTATTCGTAGTACTCCTTCGAACTAGTCTACTCAGGATAGATTAATGCCTATATTTTTATGAAATTAATCTAATAAGAACACATTGAGATCACGGTATTTAACTAAGCAAGATGATTAGGTATAACTCTATTCTAACTACAAATCCATCCGTTAACCTTAGAGATAAGATCATGCTTTCTCTAACTGTTCTCTAATCTAAAAACGGCCTCTTCAAGCTTAATCTAGATAGTTCATAGAACCTAACTGTTGGTCAAAGAATCAAGCAATTTCGCACAGAGTTAGAGAAACAACCATAAAATAGCAATTCGTATTAAACAAGAAAATAATAATCAAACATCAATATTCATGGCTAACCACAATCCCAGAACTAAGGGAACTTAGCCACACATAATTATTATAACAAATTCACAAGTGTTTAAATGATTAAAGTACTAAGAAAAGTTAATGGTACAAAAACTCTCTTATCTTTGCTCCAATTTGCTTCCAACGTGTATCATCCAAAGTGTCGTGTTACGCTCAAAATTAAGTTTTTAATTTCTTTTATACGAGTTGGGATCGTGTAGGACCAAAAACCTATGTCTCGAACGAAATAAGTGAATTCCCGAATTTGGGGGCCACAGTTGGTGCGACGTGCCTAGCTGGGCGCTCGAATATTTTATCTGATGCGTTCGCTGCCTTTGGCATTTTACTTGGCCCCAAATTCCCGTTACTTCTTCTTTGCTAGTTTTGGCATCCAAGTTGGTGCAATGCACTTACCTGGACACTAAAATGGTACTTCTTCTATTTTCTTCTGTTTTAGTTCTAAATTTGCATGTATTAGTCCATTTTCGCTTCCGATTGGTTCCTACACATATAAATATTAAAATTAAGCTCAATTAAGTACAAAATACCTGAAAATACAAGACTCAAATAAAATGTGAGGCGACATGCGTATAAATATATAAGTCGAATATCAGCACCCCACACTTAGACTCTTGCTTGTCCTCGATCAACTTAAAGCTTCGTTATCCCGGGCATAACCCCAAAACCTCACATCACTAAGCTAGCATATAACCATTAGGCACATTATACCTATGACTATGGTTGATAGCAATAATTAAGCGGGGGTATACATAATTCACACGCTTCCCAACCTATATATATGCCAAAATGTAATCATGTAATGTCAAAAACATTCAAACAACTTGCCCATAACTACCTCACCTCAAAGACCGAGTCACTACTAAGCATTCTCAACTTGCACACTCACCCTAACAAGATAAGTTAATAAAATTACCTATCTGTCATGAGATCATGTGCCCTCACCATATAACAAGAGAGTATATATAATCCACACATTCAAATAAGAATTCGAATATCATTTAAGGATATCGCATATATGAACAAAAAGTGCTCACTCTCACAAAGAAATTCATGTGTATCCCGAGGTTGTAACATAGACTTGCCTATAGTTTATGTATCTATTAATCTAAGCTTGTAAAGTCTAGGATCAATTAGGTCTTTCCGGGTTGTAATGTAGTTTAAGGCACAAGTAGGATATATCTGGATAGTCGTGACTCACCTTCCTAAATACTTTAATACACTACACTCAACTTTCGAGCACACACTCTCCATGACAAATTTAACGCCTTGCCAAGAAAACATACACAATTTGGTCATTTTTGTTTAAGCACCTTTATGCACTCATTATCCTGGATTATGAAGAATAGGAGATGTACTTTCTATTTTTGGCATATTATTTTTTTTCTTGTATTTTCTTTGTTTTTCTCTTTTCTGTTTTCTTTTTTCTATACTCACCATAAGTTTGGATTGCCCGGCTACTGATCTTTCATAATATATGTGCACCTTTTGGTTCTTATACAGTTCCACTCAAAGTCTACCCCAACTCTTTCCTTAATCTTCTAGCGCTTTCGGAGGTAAAGGTTCAACAAGATTCAGTTAATGAACAAAATTGGGATTCGTCTTGTAATGTGGGTGTCAAAGAAAGGTCTACAGGCTCAAACGCGCTAACTAATGATGATTTTTATCGATGGTCAAAAATTTATCTCAAAGATCAATAAAATAAATGCCTACGTCATCTCCTAGACTCGCACAAATTAGTTAGTTCTCTTTGACTAACACACGGGTCAAGTTTCAGACTAACACATAATATCATAGAATACAATCTAGACCTCGCATCACGCAATGCACATGAACCTATTAGGGACGATTTCATTCCACTCTCAAGTCAAAGCAAGTAATCACATAGTCAAAAATATATTAAGCAATAAAGCACTAGATTAACAGATGAGTCAAGAAGTGAGAGAAGACATCACAAAACAGGTTATTCAATTTAACTAAACATCAAAATTTCCAAACTTGTCTAGTAGGTGATTTGCATGCTACAACCTAAATATGCTAGTATCAAACAACTCAACATGCATCTAGGAGCAATTCATTTTTTTTCCTTTACTAATTCTAAGAAATAAAAAGACTCAATTTAAGTTATATCCACACAAAACAACCTTTTGACGGGCGAAATATTGGTGTATAAAACTTAGGCTTGCTAGTCAAAGATAGTATAGTTATCAAATTGTCTCCATAGGTATTGGTGTAAATAATGTTCAAATAAATCTTCAGCTTAATACTCTTCAGAAAAATACACCTTTGATTTTGAATTATTAAAGAACTAAGAATGAAAACTAAGATTATCGATTATGAATGATTATTGGGAAGTGGGGAGCTAGTTAGAAACAATTGAATATCATTGAGAGCGATAAAGGAATTGACAAGATATGTGCACAACTATTATTCGGGATATAACTCTGTTCCAAGTTTAATTCTTTTGTCCTATTAACTCTTTCGATTTCAAAAGTTGATTAGATTATCCTTAGGATTCAAATTCATCTTTCGAATGAATGAGAGTTCCATTAAACAACCTAATGACAAGTGCTATGAACATATGCAAGAATACGTTGAATGAATGGTATTACGAAGAACGTATCTCGACTTAGGCTTAGGCTTCATATAGGACAAGGGGAATGCCCAAAAATTACAAAAATAGGCCTGATTTAAACTTCTCGTAGGCGGACGTGTGCTGCCGCGCACTTGGAACTTGGGCGTACACCTGGACGCGTGTCTCCTCTAGGCCGCCTGCCTCCTGTGCGCGCTCATGTACGCGTTGGCCTTCAGCTGCGTGGCCTCACATCTCTTTTTCTCCTCTTGAGCTCATTTTTCTCCCAACTTATCCGTTATTTGTCGCATGATAATCTCATCTACACCTGGACCAAAAGGTAATACATTATACCATAATTCAAGCAAATTCCCTATCAAATCAACCTGATTAGAGACAAAAAAGGGTCTAAAATGTCAAGTAATATTAAGCTCATCAAACACCCCCATACTTACTTTTAGCTCATCCTGAGCAAATCCAAAAATAACTTGCTCCTAACATTGTAGCCTCCTTAGACAGGCAGCGGGCAAGAATCAACTAGATACCATCCTATGGTTACATGCAACCTTAACCCCGGTAATGACATCCCACTAGTGCCACAATCAAATCGGTGCCAAATCCTCGAAACACCTCACAAGAGGGAAAATGGCCTATTCACACACTATTAACGAGAAAACACATAGGTCCATAAAGCAACAATCCCTCACCCTTACAAAAGAAGTGAATCATGGCTTCAAGAGTACCATAAGCTTGGCTATCATGTGATTCTCCACTAATGTAGGAATAGTTTCATTTAGATCATGTAGGGATTTGTATTTGGTTGTAATGTAGGCTATGGGATGGGTCGAATATAATCTAGATAAGAGTATCTATACCTCCCTACACACTTTAATACCTATAACTTCAAAGTGACAATTTCCCCCAAACTTCCAATTCTGAATAACACCCAGTTCCCATTTCTTTAACCACATCATAACAGGGTTTTACCATCAACAAAAGAGTGTTCCCTTATTTCTTTATCTCGTTTTTTCAACTGATTACTTTTCACAATCACATACTCACGTACCTCACATACATTCAAAACGGTGACCTTTTTCCACTATTCTTTGGTTCAATTCAAAACCAAGACCCACCCCAACACTTAGTTCTTTCATATTTTAGAATCACGCACGAGGCATTCAAGTGCTTAGGGAAGGCAACGGTTCAAAGAGGCGGTTGATTTAACTAAGGGTCGAGGTCATAATGTGGTTGACAAGGATAAATGGATTTAGGCTAAACTGGGCTAACTAGGGATAACTCTTCAAATCATTGGAGGAGCCAATGTAGCAAAGAAGGGAGAACAAAGAGGGCCTATGATCCTCTCCAAACTCAACTATTACTTATGATTTCGCGTTGAGTCACAACCAAGCCAAGTTCTCGACTTTGTAGGACATGATTACTAAGAAAATATTCATCTTATCCCACAAGTATTTTGGATAGGCACTCAATTCAGACAGCAGTGACCAATGGTCTCTTTAACTTACGAGGACATGATCATACATCCCACAAGTTACGCTTTGTCAATTCTACCGACCACAAGTAACTTTTCAATAGCTTATCTAAAAAAAAATCAAAATCTACTTTAAAAAGTATTTGGTTCAAAATATTACGATCATGGTAAAGAACCAAACAGGAAACCCATGAAAGTACAAGATAAGAAGTTATCCTAGAAAATATTTAAAAAAATCTTTTTTGGGTTTTATTTTTTTTTTGCAAAGCAATTATTTACAGCCCCATCCCCTCACTTAACTAGTGTCATGTCCCCAAGTCACAAAATTGAAATGCAAAGGTCGGGGTCCATATGACAAGCCCGGCCAAGTGCAAGAAACCATGCCATAATATTCCACTCAAAATTTTCATTTTGCCCTGCAAAAAACTCCACTCGAGTGCTTAGCCATCAACACAAGTTCACATTCTAGTCATCTCCTATTCTAATGCAACCATCTGCGCCTCCCATGAACTACCTGATGGTTCGCTCGTAACTTGCTCACTTGGTGCACTAGCACCAACATCCTCCATGTGAACCTCCCTCTCCTCAACAGGTCCGTCAAAATCTTCACTCTCACCTCCAGCAATGATGGCAGGCTCCTTTCTAATGATAGCTTTATCGACCCAAAATTTCTTCTCCCGCTTTACCTTCCCATCTGTGGCTTTGTTTTCTGGTACTCTTGCCTCACAGCACAAACAGATGACTAAGGACGGGAAACAGTAGCCATACCTCTACAACGGTGAACGAATTGCCATCTCATCCTAAATAACCTTGTCCACATCAAAGTCATGTTCATTGATAAAGCACCATATAAGAGTTGCCTGAGGACTATTCACCTCTGTCTTGTTCCATGAAGGCATCAATCGATTGTTGATGATGTGTAGCCAATACTTTCCCTCGGTGGTAAGTGAGTTGGAGTGAAATTTTTGGTCCATGATCAACCACACCACCTCCTTCCCTGGTATACAGATAGTCTCGAAGAACATCATCCACGGGTATTGTACCCTATTGTGCATCACAAACAGGTTGTCTTCAAATACTTGGTCATCATACTCAGGTAAGTTGTACGCCTGTTGGATGGATTCCCATGAAAAGTCTACCTTTTTCTTCCTCACAGTACACACATAATCCTCATGCTCTGGGAAATTAGCATAGAATTCCCTCACGACAGATAATTCCCTCGCTTGCTTAAATCATCAAAGTAACATCTAGAATCACGAATTGATCATTAAAACTAAAAATTCCAAGTTTAAAACCAAATTTATAATATTCCATGTTTGGGACCACAACCAAACATGCGTACAAGTCCAAAAGCATTATACGAACCTACCGGAATGGTCAAAATACTGATTCGTGGTCGTTTACCAAGAACGTTGGTCAACTCTAGTTGTTTTTAAAGCCAAAAATTACTTTTTCTTTAAAATTTCACATAAAAGCTTTTCGAAAAAATAACACGGACCATGCACGCAAGTCATATAATATCAAATGAAGCTATTAGAGGTCTCAGAACATAAAAATAAATGCTAGTACTCAAAATGACCTATCGGGTCATCACACCAGATTATATTTGACCCATCCCATAGCCTACATTACAATGAAATGCAAATTTCTACATGATCTAAACGAAATTGTTCCTACATTAGTGGAGAGTCACACGATAGCCAAGCTTATGGTACTCTTGAAGGCACGATTCACTTCTTTTGTATGAGTGAGGGATTGTTGCTTTATGGACCTATGTTTTTTCTCATAAATAGTGTGTGTATTGGCCTTTTTCCTTATTGTGAGGTGTATCGTGGATTTGGCGCCGATTTGACCACGACACTAGTGGGATGTCATGACCGAGGTTAAGGTTGAATGTGACCATATGATGGTATCTAGATGATTCTTGCCGACTGCCTGTCTAAGGAAGCTACATTGTTAGGAGCAATTTATTTCTAGACTTGCTCCGGACGAGCAAAGGTTAACTGTGGGGGTGTTTGATGAGCTTAATATTATTTGACATTTTTGTTTTGTCTCTAATCGGGATGATTTGATAGGGACTTTGGTTGAATTATGGTCTAATGTGTTACCTTTTGGTGCAGGCGTAGATGAGATGATCATGGGACAAATAACGGTCAAGTTGGGGGAAAAAGTGCTGAAGAAGAGAAAAAAGAGATGCGCGCCCGCGCACCTGAAGGCCAGAACGTGCACATGAGCGTGCGCAGGAGGCAGGCGGCCGAGAGGAGATGCGCGCCCAGGTTCGTGCCCAAGCTCCCAGGTGCGCAACAACGGTGTATAAAGCAAATCAATATCTACTCTAGAAAGTGTTTGGTTCCCGGTAACGGAACCAAGAATTTGACGAGCGCAAAACACAATATGAAATTAATGCTCTCTAGTCAAAGATAGTACAGTGAAATTATCGTCTCCATAGGGATTGGATTTAAACAATATTCAATTACTTATGGTTTTCTGTTATTCAGGATGATCAACACTTGATTTGCGATAATTACTAACTATAATTAACTAGAAATTTAAGATTATGACTTATTGGACTTGATCACAGAGAATGAGAGTTGAACTAAAACAGTTTGTAAACATTATGAGAAATAAGGGTCGCGACAGGATAGGTGTAAGATAGCTATTCGGGATTTAATTCTGGTTGAATTCACTTCTAATGTTCTAATGATTCTCACGAATTCACTCGATGATTAGCTTAAATGTAAGCTCAAGATTCCTCTCTCGATTAAATCTAAACTCTACAAAATAAACCAATATGAACCACTGAAAATATGCAAGAACTCGATAATGGACTAGTCTTTAGAAAAACGTCTCTCGAATATTCTCCTAACTTGGTTTAATCAATAATTCGAGAAGCGCTCTTGATTACTTAGAAGAATAACCAAGTTAAACCAACTCAAATAATATAAAGATAATCACGAAAATATTTCTCTTTCGATTAAATAAACCGGTGAACAAATTTATAATGAATTTAAAGTTTTATAAATGTACTCAAAATTAAACTAGAGTTAAATCCACAAATAGCAATAAAAATACCATATCCGCCAAACCACTAAGATAAAGTACTCCATAGATATAGAGAAATTCATCATAAAGAAGTTTAAGAACATAGAAAACATCAAAGACAACGTTACAATACAAAGTCCCATTTTGCATCGATTATTGGCAAGAGAATTGATGAAATCTTGTGCCTTCAAGCCGTAGTAGCTCTTCAAAACTTTTCTAGATCAAATCCCCTTCAAAATTGTATCTAGAAAATATTTATACCGTGTACAAACTACCCTAGGACCCAATTTACTTTAATGAGACGAAGTGGGAAAAATTAGCCCGAGATCGAACTGTTATGCCGCACTTTGTTTGCTTTCCTTGCCTTTTCTCCTTGCTTAATGAGGAATTAGGCAGACACGTGGTGTGCACATTGGCCAGCACAACGTGCCAAGCCAACTTTAGAGTGTTTTTTTTCTTGGTTTCTAATAAATATTTTGGCCAGCCACAATATGTGGCACAATCCCTCCACCCGCCGTGATAGGATTTGGCCTTAGTGTTTTTTCGTCTACTTTTTATATGTATACTTGGTCCTTGATTCTCAGAATCCTGACTTTATTTTCTAATTTCTACTCACACTTCAAAGTCTTACTTTTTATTCAATTTAGCTCTAAAAATTTGCCTTAGCCCGGATTCTCAACCTACACAATAAAAAATATATAATGAGTATAAATTAATCATATTTTAGCTCAAATACAACTAAAGTGTAGCAAATATTATGTGCAATGTAATTAAAGTCTATATTCTTAGCCTACCTTAGACACCACATACTTAGCCCATTGCTCGTCCTCGAGCTATCAAACTACACTTCAAGTAAGGAGGACCTTTTTATGCAACTCTCCTAACTCGTTATGCCTAGAATATTTAAAACAGACAGAGCACCATACAGTAGCATTCTAACCTCAAGACTCGACTCAAAAGAACCTATTTTTCAAAACTTGCTCACTTACTCTAACAGAGAAGCCGAAGACCATCACATATCCCTCGCAAGTCATGTTCCCTCGCAATAAACAATAGAGAGTAGTCTCACGCACATAAAATTCAAGAACAATTAGGGACTCAGAATAGGAAGAATTAACTCAATATCACAAATAAAAGTCACGTGCCAATAAGATGTACCATAGGCTTGTCTGTGGTGTAATACTCTACTAATTTGAGCTCACTCAGTCAAAGATCAAGCAAGACTTTATTTGGTTGTAATGTAGGTTGCGAGACGGGTAGGGTACATTCGGTATAATGACTACAACTCCTTGAGCACTTTAATACATACAATTTCACAATCTAAACCCCACACTTGTGTTGAACCAAACCTCAAGCTTCATAAAATACTAGCGCCAAACTCCCAATCTTTAAGCACAAATAAAGCAAGAGTTACTACTAGCAAGGAAGTTTTTTCTAATATATACAAACACTAAATCTTTTCAAATTTCTGTTTATGTTCTGATTTTCTTTTCAAGCATTTTTCTCATTTTTTTTCAATTCCCGCAAGTGGTTCTCACTCTTTTTTCTCTTTCAAAACAATGCACCCTTCTCTTTTTACTCTAGTTCCACTCAAAAACCCAACCATACAACTACTTAGCTCTTGACAAACTCATAAATATTTCAAGTGCTTATGAGAGGTAAAAGGTTCAAATAGATATTAAATCCAAACAAAGGGGTCAGACTTGTAGTGTGGTTGCCAAAGAAATATGATTACATATTCAACGGGGCTAATTAAGATACACATAATTAGGTGGGTAAAAGCATATATCTGAGTCAACAAAAAATGCCTCTATCACTTCCTAGACTGAACAAGACTGTTGTTTCGCTTTGCAAACACACGGGGCAAGTTCTAGACATCAAATGACATGCATAGAATATCAACAATAACCTCACATACACATGGCACATAACTCACTCAGGACCGGACCTATCCCGACTCTCTAGTCAAAGCAGTTAAGAAAAAGCAAGCATTTTAAGGCACTACAATACATGAGTCAAGAGATAAGCCTAGGCGTCAAAACTAAGGCACTCACCTCTCTCAAGGCACAACAAAGTCAAGATAAGTTATCTCCACTTAGCACTATGGCACGATATCTCTTTATTCCTATCAAAAGAAAAACTAACTACGCTCGGTTCAAGCAAAAGCCCTTGCAAAAGAACCACGGTACAAAGAAAAGTCAAGGGAAAATTGTCACGACCCCAATTTCCCTCTGTAGGTTATCGTGATAGCACCTAATATTTATGACTAGGTAAGCCTAACATTTAAATATTAACTCGAGAGAAATAATTAACAAAATACTAAAACAAGTCTGATAAACTAATATAATTTTTCGAAATAGAATCTCAACAATACACTCTCCAAAATCGGTAGAACTGAGTCATAAGCTCTACAGAGTAAGCCAAAATGTCTACTACATCACTGTCTGAATGAAAAATACAACAAGAGTAAAGGTAAAGGAAGGTGACTCCGAGGCCTGCCGATGCCGAGCAGGCATACCTTGAAGTCTCCGTAAAGCAGCTAACAGACGATCACTAACAACTGGCATGAGTAGACGTACCTGGATCTGCACAAAAAAAAGATGTGCAGAAGCATAGTATGAGTACACCACAACGGTACCCAGTAAGTATCAATCCTAACCTCGGTAGAGTAGTTACCAGGCTAGGTCAAGACACCTATTAGGATATAAATAAGCAGTATGAAAACATAATAAGGATAAATAATGGAAGGCAGAGAAATAACTAATACGAAACAGGTTAATAGAATGAACTAATACCAGAATTGTAAGCATGAAAGAAAACAAATTAAGAGAACCACAATAATCATATACGGACAATAACTGATAGAGCACAGAAGAACAAAACAACAAGAAGTGTTCCCACCAAAACTCTTTGCAATATGAGATAAACAACAAGAATCACAACACGAGGTACCACCTCATGTACAGTAAGAATCACAACCGAGGTACCGCCTCGTGTTCACATTTCTCAATTTCAATCACAATCTTTCCTTATTCCTTAGCCCATGCCTCCACCATAACGTGTACAAGAATATTAATAATAACAATGAATGTAAAATTCTCAACAAGAAAGATATGTCAACAATTATCAACTTCGCCTCAAAGTGATACGGCTTTCACAATTTCAACACCAATAACTCAACAATGAGAAAGATAATGTATAACCACGAACTAAATACAAATAAATCACAATGAAAGAGATAACAAGACTTCAAATACAGATAATAGCAACGGAGGAGATAACTTGTAACAATAACATCAAATAATGATAATCAACAATGAAATAGATAACCCGTACAATGACTTCAAGTAATGATAATAAATAATGAAAGAGATAACATGTAACAATAAAAGGTGCAACAAGTTCAACTAAAGCATGAGAGCAATTTATTGAGTAGGATGTAGAACAAGTGTTAAACAAGTCATTTAAAGCATGTAAGGATAGACTATAACACAAGTAAGAATAGATTGGCTATGAGAACATAGAACATGATATGATATTTCAATTAAAGCATGGAAAGAGTCTAAGTAGTCTACACCAGTCAAATATTGCGTACAACCCATGTACACACTCGTCACATTGCGTACACGGCTTTTAATAGCACAAATGAATCAATCAATACCAATCCTAAGGGGTAGTTTCTCCCACACAAAGTTAGGCAAGATACTTACCTCAA
The DNA here is from genome assembly GCF_000715075.1 of Nicotiana tabacum. Lineage (NCBI taxonomy): Eukaryota > Viridiplantae > Streptophyta > Magnoliopsida > Solanales > Solanaceae > Nicotiana > Nicotiana tabacum. Next base: position 22,034,761 of record NC_134098.1, read on the forward strand.
CTAGGCCAATTCAACTCTCGAAAATAGCTTTTCCCCTAAAATTCGCCTCCACATGGCTCAAATCTAACCAAAATTGACTTAATATCATCAAACAATGCAAGGAAAATCAATTTCAATAGATGAAGATATGATCTTTACACTTTTTCCAAAAAGTCAATAAAAGTCAATCCGGGGACCACCCGGTCAAAATCCGGGTCCAATGGTAGATTCCGGCTACCCATGACCCCACGAGTTCATATATGTGATTAGTTTCAAAATCCGAGTCCAAATCGACTCCCAAAACTCGAATCCTTATTTTTCAAATACTTGATAAAGTTTCACACATTTTCACTTTGATTCACATGATTTTGATGTTACAATCTAAGATATATTGATGGAATATGATTAGAAATAGATTAGAATCACTTACCCAAAGTTTGTAGATGAAAATCCCCTCTCCAAATCGCCTCCTAAGAGTCTAGGGTTCTAAAATGAGAGAATGACAAAAGAAATCCTGACTTCCAGCCCTTTGTACCAGCTGCAGTTATCGCATTTGCAACACATGGTTTGCATTTGCGGAGCAGGGCTCACATTTGCGAACCCTGACAATCTCATGCATGATCGTAATTGCGAGAAGAGGCTTCGCAATTGCGAACTGGACATCATCGCAAAAATGAACCATTGTTCGCAAATACGAACCTAGATAAACTCCTGTTGACTTCGAAAATGTGAAGGGGTAGTCGTAATTGTGATACCTTAGCCCCCACTGTCACCTTCGCAATTGTGAGGCTGGTGCTCGCAATTGCGATAACTGGGCACCAGCAACACCAGCAGATATATTTCAATGCAATCCATTCCGAAATATGTCCAAAACTCATCCGAGTCCTCGAGGATCCAAACCAAACATCCACACAAGTCTTATCATACGAACTCGCTCGCGCGATCAAAACACAAAAATAACATCTAAAACTACGAATTAAACTCTAAAACACATGAATTTCAAAGTAAACTTCAAGAATTTCTAACTAAACGTCTGAATCCTATCAAATCAACTCCAATTGGTATGAGTACACCACAACGGTAACCAGTAGGTATCAAGCCTATCCTCGGTAGAGTAGTGACGAGGCCAGATCAAGACACTTACTAGGATAAGAAAAACTGAATAGAATATAGCATAGTCTAATAATGGAAAACGATGCAGTAAATTATAGATAAGTAGTTCTATAATGTAAGCTAACAACGGAATTTTAAGCGGTAAAGGAAACAAGTAGTGAACACATGATGAAACAACAAGTAGTCAACACGGACTATTACAAGCAAGACAAATGAAGAAAACAACAAGGACTGATCAACCAACAAGCCTCTTTTAGCATGGAATGTACAACAAGAATTACAATTGAGGTACCACGCCTCATATTCACATTTCACAATTTCAATCACAATCTTTCTTTATATCACCGTGTAATCCTTGCATTTATTTTAAAAATTATTTTTCCAAAATAGCTACACGCGTATTAGCCCCCTTATCTCACCGCGTGGCTTCAAGTAATTCCCTTACTAGCAACACACGTATAAATTCCACCTTATCTCACCGCATGTATATCAACCCTTATCCTTATACCACCGCATGCATATCAATATCACAACATAATAATCAACTCGCAGCACATGCTCCCATATGCCACAACACTTGCCAAAGTCAACAATACCAATGATACCACAACGTATAGCTCATGGCTCAATCACAATATGTACAAGAATCTCAGTAACAACAAAATGAATGAGGAATACTCAACAAGGAAAGATATCTCAACAATTAAGAACTTCAACCTCAATGTGATAATGGCTTCCACAACTTCAACATCAATATCTCAACATCAATATCTCAACAAGACAATAAGAGAGGTAGTAACTTCAACTAAAGCATATGAGATCAATTACAACAACAAAGGATAGAACAAGTACTAACAATGTCAATTAGACCATGTGAGAGGAAATGTAACAATGAAAGATGTAACATGTTTTAAAAATTTCAATTAAATGCATGGAAGAAGTCTAAAAGTCTAAACCGGTCAGAATACCACATATAGCTCATGTACACACTCGTCACCTTGTGTACACGTCTTTCACATAGTACAATTAGCACAAACAACCCGAATCCTAAGGGGTAGTTCCCCTACACAAAGATAGGCAAGATACTTACCTCAACTAGGCTAAATCAACCCTCAAATATAGCTTTTCCCCTAATATTCGCCTCCACACGGCTCAAATCTAACCAAAAAAGACTTATTATCATCAAACAATGTAAGGGAAACCAATTATAATAGATAAAGCTTTGATCTTTACACAATTCCCAAACAATAAAAAAACATCAACCCCAGGATCGCCCGGTCAAAACTCGGGTCCAAGGGTAGATTCTGACTATCCATAACCCCACGAGTCCATATATGTATTTTGTTTTCAAATATGAGTCCAAATCGACTCTCAGAACTCAAATCTTCATTTTTCAAAACATTGACAAAAATTCCCAATTTTTCTCTTTGATTTTCATAAATTTGATGTTAAATCTAAGATATAATGATGAAATATAGCTAGAAATTGATTAGAATCACTTACCCAATGTTTGTAGATGAAAATCCACATTCCAAATCGCCTCCTATCGAGTCTAGGTTCTAAAATATGAGAAAATGATATGAAATCCCAACTTTATAACCTTTTGTTCAGTTCCAAATGTCGCAATTGCAACAAATTGCGAACCCTCGCAATTGCAAAGAATTTCTCGCCAACTTAAGTGGGAAGTCGCAAATGCGACATAGTTATGAAGCCTACTCCCTTCGCAATTGTGATCCAGATATCGCAATTGCGACACCTGAGACCCCCTTACTAAGATCGCAATTACGATGCTGGTGTTCGCAATTGCGACACCTGAGGCATCAGCACACCAGCAGCCCTGTTTCAGTTCAAAACCATTTCGACGCACGTCCGAAACTCATCCGAGCCTAAGGGGCTCCAAATCAAACATCCACACAAGTCAAAAAAATCATACAAACTCTCTCGCGCAATCAAAACACAAAAATAACATCTAGAACTACGAATCGAACATCAAAACACATGAATCTCAAAGAAAAGTTCAAGAACCTCTAGAATTGCAACCAAGTGTCTGAATCCTATCAAATCAACTCCAAATGACATCAAATTTTGCAGACAAGTTCTAAATAGCATAGCAGACCTATTCCATGTCCCAAAACAAAATTCCAAGCCTGATGGCCAAAAGTCAACCTACAGTCAAACTTGGGGAGTCTTCTAAACCTCAAATTGCCAACTTTCGGCAAAACAATACAAATCAACCTACGGGCCTCCAAATTTGATTCTGGCCATACGCCCAAGTCCAAAATCATGATACGAATCTATCAGAGCTATCAAAATATCATTCCGGGGTCATTTTCACAAAAGTAAAAGTTTGGTCAACATTTCTAACTTAGGCTTCTAAACCAAGAGCCAAAGGGTACAAATCAACCTGAAACCTTCCTGGAATGAAACTAACCAACCCCGCAAGTCATAGAACCACAATACGTGTGTGTGAAGAATCAAAAAGGGAAATGGGGTGCAAATACACAAAATGACTGATCTGGGTTTCTTACATTCTCCCCCTCTTAAAATAAACGTTTGTCCTCAAACGTTCGTTCTCTGAAGCAATGTTCTTTGACCTTAACTTTTGGACCTGCCTCTCCAAGATGGCCACCGGCTCTTCAGCATAAGTCAATTCCTTGTCCAATTGGACTGAGCCGAAATCTAATACATGGGACGGATCACCATAATACTTTCAGAGCATGGAAATAGGAACACCGAGTGGACTACCGATAGGCTGGGTGGCAATACAAGCTTATAGGCCACCTCACCAACTCTCTCAATGATCTCAAAAGGACAAATATACGTAGGGCTCAACTTGCCCTTCTTCCGAAATCTCATCACACTCTTCATAGGTGAAACTCGTTGCAAAGCCCTCTCTCCCACAAAAAATGCTACATTTGACTTATGTCTAGAATGTGTTGTACGAAGCCGATCTTGAATCAACTTGACTTTCTCCAAGGCAACCCGAACTAACTTAGTGCCCAAGAGCCTAGCCTCTCCCGGCTCAAACCAACCAACTGGAGAACGGCACTGTCTCCCATATAGGGCCTCATAAGGAGCCATATTAATACTCAATTCGTAGATGTTGTTGTAGGCGAACTCTGCAAGGGGTAGGAACTAATCCCATTAACCCCCAAAATCCATAACACAGGCGCGTAGCATATCCTCCAAAATATGAATAGTGCGCTAGGACTGGCCGTCCGTCTGGGGGTGAAATGTTGTACTCAACTCAACACGTGTACCTAAATCACGCTGCACGACCCTCCAGAAATGTGATGTGAACTACGTGCCTCGATAAGAGATAATGGACACTGGCACACCGTGGAGACGAACAATCTCACGCATATATATCTGAGCCATCTGCTCTAAAGAATAGGTAGTCACCATCGGGATGAAATGTGCCGACTTGATCAGCCTATCCACAATCACCCACACTACGTCAAATTTCTTCAAAGTCTGTGGGAGCCCAACAACGAAATCCATGGTAATATGCTCCCACTTCCAATCATTAATCTCAAGACTCTCAAGCAAACTGCTTGGCTCTGATGCTCGTACTTCACCTGCTGATAGTTCAAGCACTAAACCACATGCTCTACAATATCTTTCTTCATTCTTCTCCACCAATAATGCTGCCTCAAATCCTGATACATCTTAGTGGTGCCTGGATGAATAGAATACCGTGAACTGCGAGGCTCCTCAAGATTCAACTCGCGCAACCCATCTACATTGGGCACACATATCTGGCCCTATATCCGCAACACCCTGTCATCTCCAATAGAAACCTCCTTGGCATAGACGTGATGTAACGTGTCCTTAAGGACAAGTAAATGGGGGTCGTCATACTGACGCTCTTTGATGCACTTATACAAGGAAGACCGAGAACCACACAAGCAAGAACCCGACTGGGCTTCAAAACACCCACTCTCACGAACTGGTTGGCCAAAAGCCTGAACATCCATGGCTAGTAGCCTCTCTACTGCCGGTAGATATGCCAAACTGCCCATACTCTCCAACTTTCTACTCAAGGCATCTGCCACCACATTGACCTTCCCAGGATGATACAGAATAGTGATATCATAGTCTTTTAGCAACTCTAATCATCTCTGTTTCCACAAATTAAGATCATTCTGCTTAAACAGATGCAGAAGACTCCGATGATCGGTATAGACCTCACATGGAACAACGTACAAATAGTGCCTCCAAATCTTCAATGCATTAACAATAACTGCCAATTCCATGTCATGCACCAGATAATTCTTTTTATGAACCTTCAGCTGCCGAGATGCGTAGGCAATCACCCTACCGTTTTGCATCAACACTGCACCATGCCCCAAACCCGTAAGCAAAATACCAACACTGGGGCTGTAGTCAAAGCAGTCTTGAGCTTTTGAAAGCTCACCTCACACTCCTCGGACCATCTGAAAGGAGCACCCTTCTGGGTCAATCTAGTCAAAGGTGCAACAATGGATGAGAATTCCTCTGCGAAACGACGATAATATCCGGCCAAACAAAGAAAACTCCAGATCTCAATAGCTGAAGACGATCCGGGCCAACTCTGAACTGCCTCAATCTTTTTCGGATATACCTTGATCCCCTTACTCGACACCACATGACCCAAAAATGCCACCGAATCAAGCCATAATTCACACCTGGAGAATTTAGCCTGTAACTTCTTCTCCCTCAAGGTCAGGAGCATGATCCTCAAATGCTTCTCATGATCCTCCCGGGTGTGAGAATATACCAAGATGTCGTCAATAAATAAAATGATGAATGAGTCAATATATGGCTGGAATACATTGTTCATCAGGTGCATGAATCATGATGGGGCATTGGTCAGGCCAAATGATATCATGTGGAACTCGTAGTGACCATACCAAGTCCTAAAAGCAGTCTTCGCAATATTCGGATCCCGAATCTTCAACTGATAATACCTTGACTGCAAATCAATCTTCGAGAACACTCTGGCACCCTGAAGCTGGTCAAATAAGTCATCAATGCGGGGTAATGGGTACCTGTTCTTCACTGTAACCTTATTCAAAGGCCTATAATCGATACACATCCGCATAGTACCATCTTTCTTCTTTACAAACAGAATTGGAGCACCCCAAGATGACACACTAGGCCGGATGAAACCCTTATCAAGCAACTCTTGCAGCTGTTCCTTTAACTCCTTCAACTCCACTGGTGCTCTATAATATGGTGGAATAGAAATGGGCTGAGGACCCGACACTAAGTCAATACCAAAATCGAAATCTTTATCGGGTGGCATGCCTGATAGGTTTGATGGGAACACATTTGGGAAATCTGTCACTATCAGAACTGACTCAATGGTAGGAGTATCATTAGTGACATCTCTCACAAAGGTCGGATATGCCTCACACCCCTTCTCAACCATCTGATGTGCCTTAAGAAAGGACACAACTCTGTTAGGAATATAATCCAATGTACCCCTCTACTCCAACCACAGATAATCTAGCATAGCCAGTGTCACAGTCTTGGCGTGACAATCAAGGATAATGTGATAGGGCAACAACCAGTCCATGCCCAAGATCACATCAAAGTCTGATGACAGTATCTGATGCAACCGCCTTCGTCCTACTAGGAAAATCATACAAATGAGCCGGGCATCCCTTCTAGGGCGGCCTCTACACGCCTGACTTCCACCCCTTGCTGGTGGGGCAGGTGGAGCAGCAACTAGAGTAGAAACCATGGCTTATGAACCCTGAGAAATACGTGGAGATTGTGTAGTCTGCGGGAGGTGCACCCCTACTGAGTCTAGGGCATTCCTTCACCATATGTCTGGTATCAACACACTTAAAACAAGCTCTCGGTGGGCATGGCTGCTGATACTGACTCTGGCCTGGTCGGCTAGACTTACTGCTGAGGGAACACTATGCAAGAGGTGCACTAGAAAGTTGCTTAGCAAAATGGGCAACCTGGGACCTCGGACTAGTAAGAGCACCGCTAGTAGCTGGAAGTACTGAATGAACTGGGCGGCTCACATAGCCTCTGCCATGATGGGCTGCAACTGGAGCGGGGGCACCACTATATCCTCCCGAATCTCGAGGCCTCTTGGCCTCCCTATCCTCTCTCTCACAGCCTGCATACCCTATAACCTTCTTGCGATCTCTACCATCCCAGTCGCGAACACGAAGCACAAACCTACCCAGTACCAAAATGCCCTCTGTAATCGCGACACTACCTCCACGATGGCGAACAAGAGCCTGACACCAGCAAAAATCTACAAGTTCCAAAATGCTCAGGGTAGTTCGAAAATCACCCCAGCCACTTGGGATTGTTGCTCCTTATTTTTCACAAGTCAAAACAACATACAACTTATAACACTCTACTAGGTTATTTGGAGTTAAGAGTTGCCACCTAGTATTTAAGGTACACTAGGACACCTATACTACACTATGTAATTTACAATTTAGTTATGGTCTGCGAAACCGTTGAGATTCTAGGTAAGGGTTCAAATTATCTCGAGGGGAAGGAGTTAAGCATCCCTCAAGATCCACAAAAATAAGGTTCCGGTGGACTTAGTCAAATAGATGAGGGACGGTTCAAAATAATGACTAACTACCTCAAAAGGACTTTCTATCAAAGAGTATCCAATGTAATTGTCATGTTATCACGACCCCAAATCTAACTAGTCGTGATGGCACCTAACCCAACCTGCTAGGTAAGCCAAGTAACATTCAACACAACTCATTTGAGAATAATGAGAGCAAAAGAGTAAAAAGACTGAATTTCTATTCAAACTCCCTAGGATTGGCAGTACAAGTAATGAGCTTCTAAGACATGGAATTTACAAAGTTGATACGAAATAAATACATCATCTGTTCGAAATATACATAAATCGAATTTCAAAAATCTAAAGCTACAAAGGACAAGTGGTAGCTATCACCAGAATGTAGGTATATCTTCAATGCCACCTCCCGCCATACACAGTAACATCAGGTCTAAGATCTGCATGCAAGGTGCAGAAAGTATAGTATGAGTACAATCGACCCCATGTAATTAATAAGTAACAAACCTAACCTCGGATTGAAAGAAGTGGCGAGCTCGGAAAAAGGTCAGTGTCCATCACCAATAGCCAATAACAATTTGTAATAGTATTGTGAAGACAGTAAAGGAATATAATTAAAGAGATGTAATGCTCAGCTCGTTAACAGATACGGGAACATAGACATGCTTTTCAAGTATAACAGTCCAAGTCTAAATCGTACCACCGAAATCAACTAAACATGAAGTTATAAAAAGAACTGTGTTTTTTCCTAATTACAACATCAGATAAGACTTTACGTTTACCAGTTAGCATGAGGAAAGTTCATATCCATGGCTACATGTCAAATATACATGTCAAGTTATCAAATGTAATATCACTGCCTAGCATGAGGAAGGTACATCTCTGTGCCTACATGTCAAATATATATGTCAAGTAATCAAATGCCATATCACTATCTAGCATGAGGAAGGTACATCTCTATTCCTACATGTCAAGTAATCAGTCTCACAGCGAAATCATTAAGTTCACACAATCTTAGCACACTCCAGGTGCCTGGCTCAAATGCTCCACTTGATCACACACAATAAATATATGTCAAATCAACAGTATCACCGTGGATCCATCAAATAATCACACTTAGCACTATACGAGTGCCTAGTATAACTACCCATCATTGAGCACGTGTATATAACACTGTGCTTGCGCCCATTGCTGGAATGTTATACTCTGGAGGGAAGGATCCTACCCAAGCGCTAATCATAATCACATAGCCGAAATAGTGGGGCTTGGTGCACGCGTACCCTCAAATCAGTATAACTTAGCTCAATACGGGGCCTAGCGTACACGTCACCTCAATATCAATATAACCGTTGAGGCATGCAACCTGATGCATATATCTATATCAATACGGCTCTATGGACCACATCATTCATCAATCCGCTCAAGTCTCAATATGCAGACATCATCACAGAAACACAATCCAACAATATAACACGGAATATCATAATATACCTCAATATAGTTCAAACTCTTGTCACATACAAGGACACCAATAACATGTGGGACAACATATCAAAAGTGCACATAGATAGAGATATAACATGCGAAATCACTATCATGATTGTACAGTGTGACTAGGGCTAAGGCAAATAGCTCAACATGGCGAAAATATCCCAATCATGTCTCAAACAATTAAGCAGGTAGTCTAGCCATGATTTCTAGCATGAATGATGTCCCACGTAGTCATATAAAAGGAGAAAATGTGATATCAAAGAAGCATAATAGCAAAAGAAGGCATATAATAGCCTAAGAACTACCTAGATCATGAATACCTCGATGAACGCACCCGCGACCGTCACCTAGCACGTGCGTCACCCCAACCATCTCAAATATCATAGTTCCTAGGATATTTACCCTCAAATAAAAGTTTAGATATGTTACTTCTAACAAGATAAATCAAACATAGTGCAAGCCAGACAATATTCTAGAAATGCCATTCTGCACGAATCAACCTCCGAACGGCTCAAAACTAGTTATAAGCAACTCAAAACATCAAATAATACCTTAGGAAACAAACCCAAGCGATAAAGGTCGAATCTTTAATCAAAAACTCAAAGTCAACAAAAAGATCAACCCAGGCCCGCACCTCGGAACCCAACCAAACATACAAATTCTGATAACCCATTCAAATATGAGTCCAACCATACTAATTTCATCCAATTCTGATTCCGAATCGATGTTCAAAATCCAATTATTCTCTTTAGAAACGTTTTTGACAAAAACCCCCAATTCTCCAATCAAAACATGAATCATTTAAAAAATTAAGTATTGTAAACATGTTAAAATAATAAATTGAGGATAGATACTGACCCGAATGAAAAGACAAGAAGAACGCCGCAAATATCACCTCAATTGGAGTTATAGAACTCAAGATAGGCTCAAAATACCAAAAGAACGCAGTCTGGTTTTTTTATACACAGGGATTTCCGCTTTTGCGCCCAAAAATTCGCACCTGTGGTTTTCCAGCTGCCGACCCAATTTCGCATCTGCGAAGCACCAGCACCAGTTTTCTTCTCCGACACTAAAATGAGTATAACTCCCTCATACGATGTTGAAATGTAACGATTCATTTTGCTATGGCTTCATAATTACGATACAGATCTAATGCTTCAATAAAAATAGGATTTTGAGCACATTTACTTAATGTGGTACCACTTATGCTTGAAGAAACGACGTCAAAACATCAAAATCGAGCGCAACACAACCCAAACCTATCTGAAACTCACCTGAGCTCCTCGGGACCCCGTCCAACATACCAATAAGTCCCAAAACATATTACAGACATGCTGAAGCCCTTAAATACCCCATAACAACATCAAAACAACGAATCATCAATCAATCTTTTAAGTTCATAAACTTCAAACGTCGAACCAAGCGTCTAATTCAAGTCGAACCAATCTGGAATGAACCCAAATTTTGCATACCAGTTCCAAATGACATATCAAACCTATTCCAAATCTCAGAACAATTATCCGAACCCGATAACATCGAAGTCAACTCTCAGTCAAACCTACGAACTTTTCAAACCTTTAAATTACCAACTTTCACCAAATAGTGTCGAAACCTTCTAGAAATATCCAAATGCAAATTCGGGCATACGTCCCAGTCGAAAATCACCATCCGGATCTAACGGAACCATCAAAACTCCAATCCGGGGTCAAACACACATAAGTCAAACTTGATCAACTCTTCCAACTTAAAGCTTCTTATTTAAGAATCATTCTTCCAAATCAATTTCGAACAACACGAAGACCAAAACCGACATTACGTGCAAGTCATAATACACCATATGAAGCTACTCATAACCTCAAACCACTAAATTGAGTGCAAATGCTCAAAATGACCGGGCGGGTCATTACATTCTCCCCCACTTAAACGTGCGTTCGTCCTCGAACGCGCTAAGAGCCATTCCAAAGCCATCGAGTCACCGTATAACCTCACCATACATATACCCGTGGGTGATCCCACGTGGACCCAATCCTTATAAGCCTGACAACACAACCTAACTGATGATCCTTACTATAACCATAGTCCATAAATCTTAGAACCCCATTCCCAACTTCTGAAATTCATTATAAGACTTGATTCTCGCATCTATACACTATATAAGTTTGAGTAAGCCGAATCAAGCCATAACCGTAACCCAGCATATAATCACATGATATACCACATAACCCATATTCTCGTAGCAATAACTTCCGACCACAATAGCTGCTCACTAACAAACCCAGCACCAGTATCAAACCTCATATCAAACAAAACCTTTTTATAAAACATCGTACACTACCAATGATGAAAGAAACACGCATAAACTCATAACCACTCATCATATTAGCAAGTCGTGGAGCTTTCTTGCCCGAGAAGAATCATTTCAAAATCCTAAGCTGACTAGAGATGTTATTCTTCCAAACATACCTTAATTAAATCCGATAGCACATATTCCAGGTCCAATAACCTCACCTCATCTAGTACAAGTTTTTGAACCGACATTCCATGCAAATGCCATCTATAGCCACATACTGTGCAATCCATGCACCAAACATGGAACAACTCAAATATACCCAAAAATAGAAAGAGAATCAAATGAGAGAACCGTTCCACAAGCTCAACAGATACCACCACAAGCGCACTGCTATGAACACATCACACAAAGGAGAACCAAACCATACAAGATAAACACAAAGGATCATATCCCTACATAACTTTGTAGTGACGCGTGACCCAATCAAAACACTGATCCACATGAAATACCTTGAACCATGATGTTCATAATCAACAACCATATGCATATCAACAACAAATACATGATGTGCATGATCATAACCACGGAGAAACAGATAGAACAATATACCACAAATAGAAAAACCAAAACCAAGGCGTAATCAACCATTCAACAACCCAAAATCCATCTCGCTCGAATTCCGCTAATAGACCAAACAAAACTGTATCATATGTACATAGTCAACAGTCTCACAACCCATCCTAGCATAGAAGAGTAACTCATGGAACAAATCAGACATGAATAAGATAAACTCTAACCGATGACACACCCTTCAATAGTAGTTGTGTTGAGCAAACAAATCCAACCCGATGTTGAATACACATTCTCATTAGGCTTGCTAGTGTCCTCCAAATCGATCTCCATCCTCCCGAAATGAGTAGATAACCTTCTCAAAGATCTAGTGAAACCTATCCATACCTCATACCATCAGATGTCTAACACTGGCCATATCTTCACAGTCCACAACCAAGGAATAGTCCACCTCTGAGACTCTCAGTCTCGAAATCACAAGAATACAAAAATCTCCCTATATGATCCTCACTCGAATACCCAAATGACTGACACGTCTCTCATGCACAATCATCTCATGAGAAATACTTCCATACTTCTTAAATGCTACATAACAAAATCTAAACATCAACAGTCGATCAACCAGGCAATTACCATAATTCCAGTCAAGCATCCGCAAGTAAAACATAATCCGCCTTTCTGAAATGCACACTCACCTCAGGTGATACCAAATAGTACCAGCATTTTCTAAACATCTGAAATCGTCTGTGCTGTGGAAAAGTTATGACCTTCCCTTTGAAACGGAACCGCAACCTTGTACATGTAAATCTCAATCCCACACGTCGCACCGCATCTATCATGCCATCAGATGAAAATGCGAAAATCCCATTATCGTCTCTAAATCACCAGTAGAATACATATTTCATCAACCAGGAACCTTCCACCTGACCCCATCCAGGAGAAGACCACAACGCGCAACACACTCCTCATGCCTGTAGAAAGCTCTAGCCCAAGTCGTGGTCGAAATCATACAGAACTCTTAAAACCCCATTAGCACATCACCAAGCCATCAAACTGAATCCCTCTAATTCAACCAAGTCACGCAGGTTGCCAAATCCAAGAGTATTGACAGAAAAAAATCGGTAAGAGACCACATCATAGGAACGAAAAGAAACGATCATATATGTTACTATGTTGATCCAATATACCACCAAGATGACATATTTCTCTGAGTTCCTTCTGAATTGCCTTCAAGTTAACACTTCTCCTTGCTAGTACACTGCGATCCTTAGCCCAAAACTCACTAAAAGAGATCCTAGCATGAAACCTCGTCATCCTAAAGCCCATAAGCCACTGTATACCGTCTTAGGTACCCAAAACTACAGCATCCGAGATACCCTCTCTGAAGAGACCTTATATGAATCCGACGTTATTTCTTTAACCTCTCTAATACTGAAACTTAGAATCTATAATGATAAAGAAATATCATGAGTCTCGACACCATCCAATGTAAATCTCAGATCTTAGTCATTTACACATCCGAAATTCCTCAAATGACACATATGAATCTTGAACACATTAGAACCTTCTCGAGAGTCATCCACCCTATTCTAATCTCAAATACACCACCCAAACAAGCCGAACGACATGTGCTCCATTAGTACACAAACACCCTAAAGAAGTAATCTCACCTTAACACAGCCGAGTGTCTCTTTTTTCTTAGCACATTACATTCATCTCGATTAACAAACCCAATTCATTCCAGGATTTCCATATCTATAAAGTGTAATACATCATGCACCCAGAAACTTCCTTACTCGAGTCATTCTCGATATCAACCTCTTCAAGTCATAACCGATCTACAAGTATGCCTCAGACTAAAACTAACGTAACACATGACCATGCAATCTGATCGTCGATACTTGGCTCAAATCCATAGATCACAACATCCGATAACCCACAATACCCTTACTCCAATACTGCCATAATCCCACACTTCAATTCAACAAAACCCTTCATGAACTCATGTAGCACAAATCATAAAATACCTCAAATCTTTTGTTAAATGCACATTCATTCTTTTGATAGTCGAGCCAACCTACTCAAGCGATCAAAACCCAATTGCAACACATATAACCCACTAGTAGAAGAAAAACTCTCCACAGATACATCTGACGATCGCAAAACACACACTTAAATTCTGCTCACTAGTCAAATATAGTATAGTATAATATCATACCCACAGGGATTGGATTTAAACAGTATTATTGTAGTTTCTAGCTTGATTCCTATCCAAGATGATCAACAATTTAGATGCATATGAATTCTAACTAAAATTAACTGCGAATTTAAAGCTATTGACTAATGATAATCGAAATAAGGGACGAGCATGAAAGTTATCAGTGGGAGAAAATAGGGGTTGATAGGATAGGTGTAAGATAATTGTTTGGGCTCTAACTCTAGATAATTCACTTCTAATGTTCAAGTGAGTCTTTCGAATTCACTCAATTATTAGTTTACACATTCAGCAGAACTCCTCTCTCGATTAAGTCTCAACCTCACGAGATGAACCAATTTAAGCTCAGTGAAGATATGCAAGAATGCGCAGTGGATTGGTCTTTAGGAGAACCTCTCTCGATTATCCTCCTAACTAGGTTTAATCACTGATTCAACTAGACTCTTTCGATTACTAAGAAGAATTAATGAACTCAAACAACAATATAATGCAAAGATATCACAAGTTATGACTCTCTCAATTACATGAACAAGTGAATATAGATGCAACAACTAAATCATCCAACAACGATTCAATGCATCAAACCCTAAATGGAACTACTCCGTAGATATGGAGTAATACATCACAAATATAATTAAAAGATGGGAAAACATAAATCCAATCCAAACTCGGGTCTTGAGTGAGGAAGGAATGATGAAATCCTTGTACTTTTATTCTTCCAACTCTTTCTTAGCCTCCTTAGGGCGAATGTGTGTCAAAAGTCCAGAAAATAATATTTTTCCATGTATTTATACCAAGTAGGGTCGGGCCCAGATGAAACCACATTTTCCTAGCCGAAATAGGATATTTATTCTATAAACAATACACAGGCGCGCCGCATGGGGCGACACGCCATGCAGGGCATTACTGAGGAAATCCAGAGAGCTCAATAATTGACAGGCAACAGGATTTGGGCAGCCGTGGCGCCCCACGCGCCGCTATGGGGTTTTCTTAGAGTACGGATCAAACTTCAATTATTGATGTCTAGACTTGGTCCTCGACCCCCGAACACGATCTTGGATTAATCCCTTGTGCTTCTACTCAGACATCAAAGCTCCAATTAGCGCCACAACATCTACATAACTTGAAATCAATCCTACAAGGCATAAAACACACAATTAGTGCAAAACACTATCAATTAAAGCTCAAATACAAGTAAAGTGCAGTGAATTAGAGTGCAATAAGCAACTAAAATACGAGATTATAGCCTACCATCAACACCCCACCCTTAAACCAGTGCTCGTCCTCGAGCAATCAAACTACACTTTATATAAACACGACCTTTTTAAACAACTCTCCTAACTCATCACACCAAGAATATTTAAAATAGATTAAAAACAATACCGTAACATCCTCGCTTCAAGATTTGACTCAAAAGCACCATGCATTTTTCAAAACCCGCTAACTTACTCTAACGCAGAGGTCAACGACATTACCTTTCCTTCGTGAATCAAGTGCCCTCATACTACAATAGAGAGTAGTTCCACACATAATAAAATTTAAGAACAATTAGGAACTCAAGATAGAAAGAATTCGCTCACTCTCAGAAACAACATTTATATGCCACAGAAGGTGTACCATAGGCTTGCTCGTAGTGTAATACTCTACTACTTGAGCTTATTCAGTCAAGGATCAAGTAGGACTTTATTTGGTTGTAATGTAGGCTACGGGATGGGTAGGATACATTTAGATATAAGAGTGACTACACCTCCCTAAGTACTTTAATACATAATTAATCGTTTAAAACCCCACACTTATATCAAACCATAACTCCACCTTCACATCATTATACATCAACTCCCAACTTCTTTAAGCACAAATACATCAAGAGTTACCACTATCAAGGAATATTATTTTTCACAATCATACACTTAATTTTTCTTTTCTTTTCTTTTTTTTCAATTCAAGTGGCTCTTACTTTTTCAAAACAATGCACCTTTCTCCTATTTCAATAGTTACACTCAAAATCCAAACCAACCACCCCACACTTCACCTTTTAAAAAGTTCATAAAAAGTTCAAGTGCTCACAAGAGGTATAAGGTTCAAATAGATAGTCAATTCAAATAAATGGGTAGGGCTTGTAATGAGGTTGCCAAAGAAACAGGATTACGGGCTCAAAGGGGTTAACTAAGATACTTAACAATTAGGTGGGTAAAACATATATCTTACTTAATAAAGGAATGACTATATCACTTCCAAGACTGACTAAAACTACTATTTCGCTTTGCAAACACACGGGGCAAGTTCTAGACATCAAATGCAATGCAAAGAATACACAAAACCTCACACACACATGGCACATAACTCACTCAAGATTAGACTATCAAGACACTCTAGTCAAAGCATTTAAGCAAAGTTAAGATCATACAATTTAAGGTACTTACACAAGAGTCAAAAACTGAGCCTAACCGTCACAACTAAAGCACTCACTATTCTCAAGGCATAATAAAGTCAAGAGATATCTCTTTCAATTTAAATCACAGCACAAGGTTTCCTACTCTTAATAAAATAAAAGCTAACTACACCCGGTTCAAACAAAACCTATGAAAAAGAACCGCGGCAAAACAAAAAACCAAGGGGGAATTATTACACTACCTAACAAAAGAAAATATTTTTGTCTTTTTTCTTCGACTTTAAACCCTCAAGAAACCTGTCACAAATATCCATCATCAAGAAAAAATGAAAATTTTAAAAAATTTATGATTTTTTCAATTTTCTATCTCCAACTACTATAACTAACACATATACATACATAAAAATATCCCCTACCCCATACTTTAAGTTGTGGCATATCCCCATGACACACAATTAAAAGCATAAGGTAAAGAAAACTTCCCTGAATATCTAGTCGGGTTCTGAGTCGAATTCGGGCTACATTCCTCTCGCCCGAACTAATGCACACATCCATGCAAACAACTTCTTCTCCGCCTTTTTGGGGTACACACCACACTTAGCTTTATCACTCACTACAGCCTTCTCTTTCGAGCCCTTCACTTTCCACTCAACACTCACAGCTGGTTTTTTCTTTTTGCACCCCCTTTTCTACATCCATCTTGAAAGTCACAGTCTCCTCACCCACTCTAAGCATGAGTTTCTCTCATGTATATCTAATGTCGCTCTACTCGTTGCTAAGAATGGTCTTCCTAGTATGAGGGGGACCTCCTTTTTTTCCTCCATGTTTACCACCACAATATCCATAGGAAATATGAACTTATCCACCCAAACTAGCACATCTTCTATTATCCCCTTGGGTATTAGAGTCGTTTGGTCTGACATCTCCAAAGATATTAGCACCGACCTTATCTCTCCAACCTCCTTCTCTAATTTCCTGTAAATAGATAGAGGCATTAAATTAATTGAAGCACCAGAATCACATAAAGACTTATCAAAATTTATAGTTCCTAATGAGCAAGGTATAGTAAAACTCCCTAGATCTCCACACTTTTGTGGGAGTGTATTTTGCAATATCGTATTGCAATACTCTGTAAGCTTCACCACTACGGTCTCCTCTATTTTCCTCTTCTTCGTCAGGATCTCCTTCAAGAACTTAACATAGATAGGCATTTGTGATAGCACTTTTGTGAATGAAAAATTTACATGAACTTCTTTCAGCACATCCAGAAATCTCTCAAACTGCTTGTCCAGCTTTTCTCTATATAACTTTTTAAGGAAAGGTAGAGCAGGCATATGTTTGCTCTCCTCATATTCCTCCCTTCTCGATTTTTCTTCCTTCTTCTTTTTCTCAACTTTTATTGGGCCTTTCTTCATTTTATCAACATCATTCTTCCGATGCTCCCCACTTTCTTTTTCAAGTAGCACATCTTTTTGGATCGGGGTGGGGTCTTTCAACACTTGCCCACTTCTCAAGGTTACAACATTCACTGTTTCTTTGGAATTTCTTTCAGTATCAGCGGGGAGAGTTCCTGGAACCCTCTCAGATAACTCATCAAGAATTGTAACTATCTCCTCTGGAGTCTTCTTTATCAATGGGCCTCCAGCTGCATTGCTTAATGTTCTACGTGAGGCCGGTATAAATTCATCCAAAAAGTCCTGGAGTTGCATCTAGAGTTCAATTCCACTATGTTGACACTTTCTAACAATCTCCTTAAACCTCTCCCATGCTTCAAAAACAGTTTCAATTTCTTTCTGACAAAAGTTATGGATTTCTCTTCTAAACTTGCATGTCTTAGTTGAGGAGAAATATTTGTCAAGGAATTTTCTTATCATCTCCTCCCATGTTCTGATCGATCCTGTGGGCAAGCTTCGAAGCCACTACTTTGCATCATCTTTACATGAAAAGGGGAATGCCCCTAAGTACACTGCATCTTCTGACACCCCATTGTATTGAAAGGTGTTTATAATCTCCTCGAAGTCCATTAGATGTGTGTTTGGATCCTCGTTTGGCTTCCCTATGAAGACACATCAATTCTGAAGGGTTTGAAGCAACCCTTGCTTCAACTCAAAATTGTTTGCTGCAATTGGAGGCGGTCTAACACTTGACAATCCTTGATTGTAGACTGGTCTAGCATAATCGCCAAGTGGTCTCCCAGACATGGGAGCTATATTTCTGAACTGGTCTGCAACCAAGGGTTGATTTTGAGCAATTCTCTAACCCATCTCTTCTTCATAGATCATCTATGCATCTCTCATAGCTGCTTCCTCAGAATCCCGTGCAGCTTGTTCTCGTCATTGTGTTGCTTCTCTCGCAGCCAAATCTACATTATCATCACTGTTTCCAGCCATAGTTTCTTTGGTTGAGGATTACCCAATCTTTTATCCCGTCTCGGTGAGATTTCTTCCCTTCCTCAGCTGTCGTAGTTGTTTTTCTATATCTGGCTCGTACGGTAGCACTTTTTTCGCAGATGCTCGAGTCATGCACCAATCTTAACCTGTAATCTACGCATAGTAAAAACAACCAAACGTAAAAATGGAAAAATAAAATAAAAAGAAAAAAAATTCCTGAATTAGCACTAAAAACTATTGCAAATACCACTGATTGCCAATCCCCAATAACGGCGCAAATATTTGACGATCGCAAAACACATTTAATTATGCTCGCAAGTCAAATATAGTATAGTATAATATAATATCGTATCCATAAGAATTGGATTTAAACAGTATTCTTATAGTTTCATACTTGATTGCTATCCTAGATGATCAAATATTTAGATGTATATGATTTATAACTAAAATTAACTATGAATCTAAAGCTATTGACTAATGACAATCGAAATAAGGGATAAGCAAGGAATTTATCAGTGGGAGAAAATAGGGGTTGATAGCATAGGTGTAAGATAATTGTTTGGGCTCTAACTCTTGATAATTCACTTCTAATATTCAAGTGAGTTTTTCAAATTCACTAAATTATTAGTTCACACGTTCAACGAAACTCCTCTCTCGATTAAGTCTCAACCTCACGAGATGAACCAATTTAAGCTCAGTGAATATATGCAAGAATGTGTAGTGGTCTGGTCTTTAGGAGAACCTCTCTCAATTATCCTCCTAACTAGGTTTAATCGCTGATTCAACTAGCCTCTTTTGATTACTAAGAAGAATTAATGAACTTAACCAACAATATAATGCAAAGATATCACAAGTTATGCCTCTCTCGATTACATGAACAAGTGAATATAGATGCAATAATTAAATCATCCAACAACGATTCAATGCATAAAACTAGAGTTATAATCCACAAACAATCATCAATATACCAAATCCATCAAACCCTAAATGGAACTACTCCATAGATATGGAGTAATTCATCACAAATATAATTAAAAGATATGAAAACATAAATTCAATCCAAACTCAGGTCTTGAGTGAGGAAGGAATGATGAAATCCTTGTGCTTTTGTTCTTCCAACTCCTCCTTAGCCTCCTTAGGTCGAATGTGTGTCAAAAGTCCAGAAAATAACATTTTTTCTTGTATTTATACCAAGTAGGGTCAGGCCCAGACGAAATCACCTTTTCCTAGCCGAAACAGGATATTTACTCTATAAAAAATACACAAGCGCGCCGCATGGGGCGACGCGCCATGCCGGGCATTAGTGGGGAAATCCAGAGAGCTCAACAATTAACAAGTAGCAGGATTTGGGGAGCCACGGTGCACCACACCCCGCCCTACGCATCGCGGTTGTGGGGTTTTCTCAAAGTACGGCTCAAATTTTGATTTTTGACGTCCAGACTTGGTCCTCGACCCCGAAACATGATCCCGGCTTAATACCTTAGGCTTCTACTTAGACTTCAAAGCTCCAATTAGCTCGAATTAGCTCCACAACATCTACATAACTCGGAATCAATCCTACAAGGCATAAAACACACAATTAGTGCAAAACGCTATCAATTAAAGCTCAAATACAAGTAAAGTGCAGTGAATTAGAGTGCAATAAGCAACTAAAATCCGAGATTATAGCCTACCATCAACATTATAGGGATCACACAACCTCAGAACATTTTGCAGGAGATAACCCACCTACTTAGCCTCAACTGGCACCCTTCTATGACCCCATCATGGTCACAATCACTATGTGATCACTTAATCTTCCCGAGTCTAAACTCGCCAGGAAGACATAAGAGTCTACTTCATCACACACATGAACAACTTGAAAGATCCCTCTACGCACTCATAACTTGAGACTATACAACACATCAAGACAGAAATCGAGCACCCAATAGTCCTATTTATATCCCAAAAAATCTCTTCTCATCACATACAAGGCATCTGAACACATTCCGTAGTCACATCATACCCATCATATAGCTATCCAACCACTCACCGAGCCACCAATCCCACCCTTAGGGATACTACCAGGCATATGAGTCCAAAAATACATACTCACACAACTAAACCACCAAGTCGAAGCTACGGTCTGAACCTGGCCTCAAGTCCTTAAGATTGGCCTAACACCACAACATAGAGAACATATCTCGCACCTCATCCATGACATCACACGTCGTTAGTGCATAACTGATATTGAGTTCTCAACATCACGTATGAGTTAGTAGGAGGAGTTCAAAGAAATACGCTTCAAGCTAAATCAATGTCGGACGATAAGGAAAGATAGATGTGAAACTTTCCTACATGCCATGTAGCCTCTCGAATATAGGTATGGATGTCATCATACTAATCCGCAAGACTCTACTAGATATTTGCTCATGACTCGTAGAACCTATGAACATAGAGCTCTAGTACCAACTTGTCACGATCCAAAATCTAACAAGTCGTGATAGCACCTAACTCAACCCGCTAGGTAAGCCAAGTAACATTCAACACAATTCATATGAGAATAATAAGAGCAAAAGAGTAAAAAGACTGGACTTTTATTTAAACTCCCAAGGATTGGTAGTACAAGTCATGAGTTTCTAAGACTCAAAATTTACAATGTTTGATACGTAAATCAAATTTCAAAAATCTAATGCTGCCAAGGACAAGTTGTAGCTATCACCAGAATGCAGGTACATCTTCAATGCTAGCGCCCGCCATACACAGCAACATCAACTCTAAGATTTGCACGTAATGTGCAGAAGTGTAGTATGAGTACAATCGATCACATGTACTCAATAAGTAACAAACCTAACCTCAAGTTGAAAGCAGTGACGAGCTCAAAAAAAGGTCAGTGTACATCATCAATAGCCAATAACAATTCATAACAGTATGGTGAAGACAGTAAAGGAATATAAATCAAGAGATGTAAGGCTCAGCTCGTTCACATATACAGGAAAGTAGACATGCTTTTCAAGTATAATAGTCCAAGTCTAAATCTAACCAGAGTGGTAAATTAAACATGAGTTTATCAAAATGAACTGTGTTTTTTTTTCAATTACAACATCAGATAAGACATTACATTTACCAGTTAGCATGAAGAAAATGCATCTTTATGCCTACATGTCAAATATACATATCAAGTTATCAAATGTCATACCAATGCCTAGCATGAGGAAGGTACATCTCTATGCCAACATGTCAAATATTCATGTCAATTAATCAAATGTCATACCACTGCCTAGCATGAGGAAGGTACATCACTATACCTATATGTAAAATATACTTGTCAAGTAATCAGTCTCACAGTAAAATCATTAAGATCACACAATCTTAGTACACTTCAGGTGCCTGGCTCAAATCCGCCACTTGATCACACATAATAAATATATATCAATTCAATAGTATCACCGTGGATCCATCAAATAATCACAGTTAGCACTGTAAGGGTGCTTAGCATAACTACCCATCATCGAGAACGTGTATATAATATAGTGTCTGCGCCCACTGCTGGCATGTCACACTCTGGAGGGTCGGATCCTACCTAAGCGCTAATCATAATCACAAAGCCTACATAGTGAGGCCTGGTGCATGCGTAGCCTCAAATCAATACAGCTTAACCCAATGTGGGGCATGGCATACGCATCACCTCAATATCAATATAACCGATAAGGCGTGCAACCTGATCCATATATCAATTTAATACAGCTCTATGTCCCACATGATTCATCAATCCGCTCAAGTCTCAATATGCAGACATCATCACAGAAACACAATCCAACAATATAACACGAAATATCACAATATGCCTCAATACATTTCAAACTCGTGTCACGTACAAGGACACCAATAACATGTGTGACATCATATCAAAAGTGCACATAGACAGAGATATAACATGCGGAATGACTATCATGATTGTACAGTGTGACTAGGGCTAAGGCAAATAGCTCAACATGGCGAAAATAGCCCAATCATGTCTCAAACAATTGAGCAGGTAGTCTAGGCATGATTTCTAGCATGAATAATGTCCCATGTAGCCATATAAATGGAGAAAATATGATATCAAAGACGCATGATAGCAAAACAAGGCATATAATAGCTTAAGAACTACCCAGATCATGAATACTTCGGTGCATGCACCCGCGACCGTCACCTAGCATGTGTGTCACCCCCAACCCATCTCAAATATCATAGTTCCCAAGGATATTTACCCTCAAATCCAAGTTTATATATGTTACTTACCTCGAAATCAAATACCTAGCAAGCCAAACAATACTCTAGAAACTCCATCCCATGCGAATCAACCTTCGAGCGGCTCGAAACTATCCAAAATCAACTCAAAAACAAATAATGCCTTAGGAACAAACCCACGCATAAAGGCCAAATCTTTAATCAAAAACTCAAAGTCAACCAAAAGGTCAACCCGGGCCAGCACCTCAGAAACCAACAAAATTTACAAATTTCGATAACCCATTCGAATACGAGTCCATCCATACTAATTTCATCCAATTCCGACTCTGCATCAATGTCCAAAATCCAATTATTCTCTTTAAAAAGGTTTTTGATAAAAATCGCTAATTCTACAATTAAAATATGGATTAATTCAAAAATTAAATACGTTAATCATGTTAAAATATAAAAATTGAGGTTATATACTGACCCCCATAGAAAGACGAGAAGAACGCTGCGAATATCACCTCAATCGGAGCTCTAGAACTCAAGATATGCTTAAAATACTAAAAGAACGTAGTTTGATTCTTTTATACACAAGTATTTCTGCTTTTACACCCAAACATCCGCACCTGCAGTTTTTCAGTTGTCATTTCCGCTTTTGCGGATCATTTTTCGCACCTGCAGGGTCGCAGATGCGGACCCAACGTCGCATATGCGGAGCACCAGCACCAACTTTCTTCTCCGACACTAAAATGAGCATAACTCCCTCATGCGATGTCAAAATTTGACGATTCTTTTTGTTATGGCTCTGTAATTATAAATGATTCAATAAAAACATTATTTGGAGTTCATTTGGTTAATATGATACCTCTTATGCTTGAAGAAACGATGTCGAAATATCAAAAACGGGCGCAACACAACCGAAATCTATCTGAAACTCACCCGAGACTCTCAAACCCTGTCCGAACATACCAATAAGTCCCAAAGAATAATACGGATCTACTCGAGGCCTTAAATCCCATATAACAGCATCAAAATTATGAATCATCGATCAAGATCAATCTCTTAAGTTCATAAACTTCAAACTTCGAACCATGTGTGTGATTCAAGCCTAACCAATCCGGAATGAACCCAAATTTCGCATACATGTTCCAAATGACATATCAAACCTATCCCAACTCTCGAAAAAATAATTTGAACCCGATAACATCAAAGTCAACTCCCGATCAAACCTATGAACTTTCCAAACCTTCAAATTGCCAACTTTGGTAAAATAGTATCGAAACCTTCTAGAAATATCCAAATGAAAATTTGGGCATACACCCAAGTCCAAAATCACCATCCACGCCTAACAAAACCATTAAAACTCCGATCTGGCGTCAAATATACAAAAGTCGAACATGGTCAGCTCTTCCAACTTAAAGCTTCCTATTTAAGAATTATTCTTTCAAATCAATTCCGAACAAATCGAAGACCAAAACCAACGATACACGCAAGTCATAATACACCATATGAAGCTACTTATAACCTCAAACCATCGAACTGAGTGCAAATTCTCAAAACGACCAGGCAAGTCGTTACACATGTAGTGAGTAAAAATTTAAAGCAAGACTATTCCATTCCTAGAAAACTATATACAATAGGATATGCAAAGTAAATTAATAAAAGATCTTTTTGGTGTTTAATTGAATGAATAGGATTCGAAATAAACTATAAAGAAAACGTTGATTTATAATTAAAACCAAGTGATTTAACTATACAAAGTTAGTCTTAATTGAATACATCTAAATAAAGGTAGAGAATTATCTTTGAATAAAATAGCTATCAATTAACTTAAAAGAAATAATCGAATAAAGTAAAATAATTTATCATAAATATGGGAGCATAAGAAAGAATTATCTACACAAATCTTATATGATAGGATGACTAAGGTTCTATCCTAAAGGGTTAGTTGAGTAAAAAATCAATAGAGAACAAGAAAGATTTGCCAATGATATACAAGAGAAGATTTATTTTTAGTGAAAGAGTATGTGTAAAAGAAAAAAAAATTGTCCCTATGATTAAAACTTCGCCTAAGGCTATTACTTTAAATCATATTATTAGATAAATAATTATTAACAAAAATGAATCTAAGTGTCACAGTATGAGATATGGTAAGAGTAGAGAAAAATCTCATGATAATTAAATATACTAAAATTGAGACTAAACACAACTAAATTATTCACAAGCCCAAATTTCCTCGTGTAGTTGGATTAACTACGTGAACACGAATTAATTAAGTTAATCAAACCAATTGCAAGAACATGTCTAAGGCCAAAGTATTTGATGTGAACTATTAATAGCTAAGGCTAGACATCTAAATTTATTTAAAATAAACATGATATTCTAGGTGTAATCGATAGAGCTAATAAATACCTAAAAGAATAAGTAAAGCGATATTATAACTAGAGTTCTACTATACTTTTATTTGAGTACATTCTAGAATCAGTAGTACGAAACTGTGATGACCCGATAGGTCGTTTTGAGTACTAGTTTTAATTTTTATGATCTGAGACCTCCCGTAGCTTCATTTGATATTTTTTGGTTTGCATGCATGGTCCCTGTCGCTTTTCGAAAAGCGTTTATGTGAAATTTTGAAGAAAATAAAAAATTTGACAAAAATTAAGGTTAGAGTTGACAACGATCAACATTTTGGGTAAACAACCCCGGATCGATATTTTGACAATTCTGGTAGGTTCGTATTATGATTTTGGACTTATGAGTATGCCCAAAATTTAATTCGGATATTCCTAGGTTGATTATGCTTGTTTTGCCGAAAGATGGCAATTTGAAGGTTAAGAAATTCACCAGGTTAGACCATGGATTGACTTTATGGTTACCGGGTTTGGATTTTTTTTATGGAACTTTGAATAGGTCTATTTTCCTCTTTGAAACTTGTCAGCAAAATTTGGTGTAATTCCGAGTTAGTTTGATAGGAATCGGACGCTTGGTTGTGTTTCTAGCTACTCTTGAGTTTCCTTTTGAATTTCATGTGTTTTGATATCGAATTCGTGATTCCGAATGTTATTTTGGTGTTTTAATAGCACGGTCAAGTTTATATGATGTTATTACATTTGTGTGCATGTTTGGTATAGAGCTTGAGGGGCTCGGGTGAGTTTCGGGTGTGTATCGGATGAGTTTTGGATGATTTGAGATAGCTGGTGTGCTTCAGTTCTGGTGTTGATATACAGATGTCGCATTTGCGAGGTCTGGCTCTCATTTGTGAGTCTCGCTTTTGCGAATAAGGTTTCGCATTTGCGAGCATGTGTTAGAGGTTGGGACTTCGCAAATGCGAAGAAAGAGTCGCTTTTGCGATGGTTGCTGGCTTCGCTTTTGCGACTCTGGCATCGCATTTGCGATGCACTATAATGTTTGGCATCTTCGCATTTGTGAAGCTTGGCTCGCATATGCGAAGGGGTTGGCCTTTCTTAAATGAGAAGGTTATGTCACATTTGCGACTTTTGGGCTTCTGACGAGATGATTGCATTTGTGATCCGTGCTACGCCTTTGTGGTGTTCGCAAATGCGAACAAGAGTTCGCAATTGCGATACATGCAGCTGGATAAAAGATGAGGAAAGCGGGAGTTAGCTCATTTTACACTATTTCTCAACTCTAAACATACTAGAGGCGATTTTTGAAGAACGTTTTCTTTCCAAATTTATTGGTAAGCAACTCTCTCACTTTCTTCCAATTCCCCTTACTTTTCATGAGTTTTTAACATCAAATCTAGGATTTTCATGGTAGAAACTAGGGATTTGGGTTGAAATTGAGGATTTTGTAAAATTGAGATTTAGACCTCAAATTGTGGTCGGATTTTGAAATAAATTACATAACCAGGCTCGGGTGAATGAGTAATAGGGTTTTGGTCCGAATCTCGGGTTTTGACCAAGGAGGACAGTGGTTGACTTTTGTTGACTTTTTTCAATATCATTAATGATCGAATCGTTTTTACTCATGGGTAGTTTCTAAAGCTTATTTTGAATTATTTGAACCATATATGGATAGATTTGATTGGTTTGGAGGCTAATTCTAAAGGAAAAGTTGTGGTTGAGCATTGATTTGGTTACAGCAGAGGTAAGTGTCATGGTTAACTTTGACTTGAGGGAATTATAACTTGTTGGTCTATTTTCTACGTGAATTATGTGTGGGGATGGCGTATATGTAAGGTGATGAGTATATATGTGTTGTCATTGGGTTAAAGCATGCGGGTGGAAATTATTTTATTTTACTATGTTGTTCCATTGACTCTGTTTTCCATGCCTTAGCTAGATTATTATTTTTTTAATTGTTCGCCCTCGTATTTATTGTTTATTTTGGAGTTGTTGAAATATTGAAAGTCTAGTTTGCCTATCATGACACTATAATTGAAGTGAAATTTGCTTCCCACCTCGCATTGCTATTGTGGATTAGTGTTGTTGCTTGGTGAGGAAGAGTGAAAAGCATGAAGGGTGTTGTCATGCCTTATTTGCATATTACTATCATTGATTGAGAGATTGTGAGGATTAAAGCACGAAGGGTGATGCCGTGCACTTGATTGTTTATTATCATTTATTATATCATGTGATAAAGAGAGTAAAATAGAAGGGTGATGCAGTGTCATTTCATTTATCACATCATTATTATATGGTGAGGATGAGAGTAAAAGCACGAAGGATGATCCCTGCCATTGCATTTATGATATTACATGGTGAGGATGAGAGTAAAAGCACGAAGGATGATGTCGTGTCATTGTTGATTTCATTATTTTATTTGATGTCTGGATTGGTGATTTAATCAGTTGCATTGTAGTTTATTTCGTAAAAAGGCTACTTGGTGATTTTGTACTTGACATTCTTCTTGCACTTTTCTTTCTACATATTCCCTCCCCATTATTATGTTAAATGCCCTATTTGTTGTTTCTGTTGCTTTATGTATAGACTTGCACATGATCTTAGTAGGTGTCTTGTCATAGCCTTGTCACTACCTCGTCGAGGTTAGGCTCGACACTTACAGAGTGCATTGGGTCGGTTATACTCATGCTATACTTCTGCATTGCTTGTGCAAATACTAGTGTTGGTCTCATCGATGTTTAGTGGTGCATTGGGATTTAGCTCATTTCTTTCAAACTCTCAACCCTAAGCACCCTAGAGGTGATTTTCCCAAGAGATTTTCTTTCTAAATTCATTGATTTGATTGGTTTCGAGGCTTGTTCGAAAGGCAAGGTCGTAGTTGAACTTTGAGTTGATTGCGGAGTGAGGTAAGTGTTGGGTCTAACCTTGATTTGAGGGAATTAGGAACCCTTGAGCTATGTGCTATGTGAATTACATGTGTAGCGGCGCATATGCGAGGTGACGATATATGCCATTAAATTACTTGTTTCGATGCTTTTCCGTATTTCATTAATTACGTTATTCCATGACTTAGCCGTTACATTACGTGTTTTCTCTATCTTCATTGCTTCGTATTATGTCTTGTTTCATGCCTTAACTGATACATGCTTATTTGACTTCCATGCCATAATTGCTACTTGCCATTTAGTATTTCTTGTATTAAATTGCCCACCTCCTCCCTGTTTCCATAATTATTTATTACTTGTCTCTATTCGTTTCCCGCATATATCTAAATTGTCTTATGCCTTGTTTCCTTATAGTTTCATATTAAATGTTTCCCTCATTGAAGTAGTTTCACTTATACGTATTGTTAAAAATAGATATCGTTGAGTTGGTAAAATTGAGACATCCGAGTAGTTCGAGTTTCTTTGATTATCATATTATTCTCCATTGTCGTACATTTGTTCTCTTGATGTATGATTTATTGTAAATCTTAGTTATTGAAATACTACTGTTAATTGACATTGTTTGGGGAGCGGGTTGCACGTCGCAATGGAAATTGAAAGCTAATAAATTAAAATGTCGGAATAAGGATGTCTATGATATTGTGGGGTCGGGTTGCGCGCCGCAACGGATAGTTTAAAGTTGATATTGTGGGACCGGGTTGCACGCCGCAACATATTGATAAAAGTAATAATTGTTCATGACTGTTGAATTGGCTTCGGTTGTTGAGATGAGTTATATGACTGGTTATTCGGGACTCTCTGCTGGTTGATTTGAGTTTCGTTGATATGAGTTACCTGCTTTACTTCTATTCCTGTCTTTCTGTTATTATTATTATTATTATTATTATTATTATTATTATTATTATTATTATTATTATTATTATTATTATTGTGTACATGTTAATGTAAGCGACCCACCTTAGCCTTATCACTACTTCGTCGAGGTTATGCTCAGCACTTACAAAGTACATGTGGTCGGTTGTACTCATACTACACTCTACACTTCTTGTGCAGATATCGGAGTTGGTCCCAGCGGCGTACCGTAGACTTGCTCAGATCCAGCTACCTAGAGGAGACTTGAGGTATAGTTGCATGGCGTCCGCAGCTTTGAAGTCCCCTTCTACTTCTTTTAGCTGTTCATTTGATTCAGACAATTATGTTTATTTCAGACCATTATTTGTAGTATCTTAGACGCTCATGTATTTGTGATACCAGATCCTGGGTTGTATTTGAATTTCGTCACTTCTTAGCTTATTTATCTTATTTCAGACTATACAATTTCTTTATTGTCATCTTATTTGAAGTTTGTTGAAAATAGTTAATAAATACATCTAACGTTAGCTTGCCTAGAAAGTGAAATGTTAGGTGTCATCACGATCCCGAGGGTGGGAATTTCGGATCGTGACACGTCTCCGTACCGATTCGCAAGGCTCTACTAGGATTGCTCATGACTCGTGAGTACTATACAACCTATTACTCTGATATCAACTTGTCACGACCAAAAACCTCAGTGGAGTCGTGACGACGCCTAACACTGCTTGCTAGGCAAGACATCAATCAATAAGCAAAACTAAACTTAAATAACTGTATTGAATAGTCTAATCAGTGGAATACTCATAAATAACTGAAGTGAATAACAATGATACAGTAAAACCATCCCATGATTAGGTGTCATCGAGTACATAAGCTCTATAGAATAAGTAAATACAAGGTTTGAGTCAAATACAATAATGTCTGAAAGACTAAACACTGTTAGCATGAAATAAGGAAAGGGACTTCAAGGCCCCACGAACGGAAAACCAGTGCTACCTCGATATCTCCCACTAATCTAGATCTGGTTCACGGGCAACTACCACGGTCATCCACACCGGGATCTGCACACGAATTGCAGTGTGTAGTATCAGTACAACTGACCCCATATACTCAATAAGTATCAAGACTAACCTTGGGCTAAAAGCAATGACGAGCTTGGAAAAGGTCTGATGCTCACTCTCCACAACAATAATAATAACAGCAGAATAATAGCATATGAAAGAAAACAGCTCAAATAATGACAAGCTCGGCATAACATAATAGAAGGAGAAATAGACTCAGATATAACAGTCAAGGCATCAACTTTCACAAAATTCACTTGGATAGGTAATTAACAAGATAAAACTGTGATATCAAGCTCTAAACATCAAGTAGAGTGATCAAATATTGATTCGCACGAGGAATAATACAGCTCTATGCATGCATGTTTGTTATACATACCAAATCAACAAGAATTACAGTTTAAATGTCAAGTATGAATAACCTCAACACATTCATAATGCCTGGTACAAAGTACCCCTTAATCATACACTAAGCACGCTCATGATGCCTGGTTCAAAGCCCATGGACCCCTCCCCCCCCCCCCATCTCTCTCTCTCTCATACACACACATACACTCAGCACTGTACGGGTGCTTGACAGAAGTCCCTCACCCAAGCACATTTACATGACCCTATGCATGCGCCCATGATTATTATCCGACTCTAGAAGGGCGGGTACTTGCCCAAGCGCTGATCGAATCTAAGTCAACGATCAATATCATCTACCCTAGCATAGGGGCCTGGCACACGTGTCACCTCAATATTAATACCACTCAGCCCAACATGGGGCCTGGCACACGCGTCACCTCAATATCAATATCAACAAAATTGTATGGCCTAAGATCAATCATTAATCCGCTCAAGTCTCAAAATGTCAATATATCACAGTAGCAACAAATAAAATACCGTAGAGAACATACCAACGTGCCCCAATTTGGCTCAAGCTCGTATCACACACAAGGCACCAACAACATGTGAGATAATATATAAAATTGCACGGAGGCAAAGATATAACACGCGAATTTAATATCATGACTGAGGAATATGACTACGGCTAAGGTAAATAGATCAGCATAGCAAAAACGGTCATATCATGTCTCAACAGATAAGCAAAATAGCCTAGACATGATTTCTATAATGAATAATAATTCACGTAGTCATAGAAGTGGAGAAAACACGATATCAAAAAAGCATGATGGTAAAACAAGGTATATAATAGCCTAAGATCTACCCGGATCATGAATAACCATTGTGCACGCATATACGCTTGTCACCTTGCATATACGTCACCCCCAATATATAACAAATATCATAGCCAACGGAAAATTTACCCGCAAACCAAGCTTAGGTAAGATACTTACATCATCTGTGCTAGTCTTCAACATCGAATCGCGTCAAAACCACGATCTAGCTCTCCAATCGCGCAAATCCAAGCCAAACATCATCCAAGAAAGTCAACAATGTCGTAGGAAGCGATCCCCATCGATAAAGCTTCAATCTTTGAAGAAATTTCCAAAAGTCAACAAAATCAACCCTAGTCCACGTGCCCGAAATCAAAAACCAATACCAATATCCGATGACCCATAACCTATTGAATCCAAATATGTTATTAGTTTCTAAAATCGGATCCAAATCACTAATCAAACTAAAATACACTCTCTTAAAGTGCAGGCAAAAACCCCAAATTTCCTTTTAAAATTCCAAGTTTTAGGCATAAAATTCCATGGGTAATCGAGATATAAAGCCAAATCAAAGTAAAAAATTGCTTACCTCCAACGTTGTATTGAAATTCCTCTTCAAAATCTCCTCTTCTCGAAGTGTAGGGCTCAAAATATGAAATAATGCGAAGTCCCGAAAATAGCAACTTATATAGTTTTCCCTAGTCATACACTACGCGAAAGCGACCTCAGGCCCGTGTTCGCGTTGAACAAAAGCACCCAGTGCCTAAAACCTTCATCGCTAATGCGATATGCACCACGCAAATGCGAAGGCCAACTGGCCTCTCAACTGCGTGAACATGAGCAACCAAGCATGAACGCGTAAGGCTACTGACCAGCCTTCTCCAACACTTCGCGAATGCGAAGTTACCTATGCGAACGCTATAGCCATCATCCACAATACTCCACGAATGCGAGAACTTCATCGTGAACGCGATGAACAAATTATCAACAGTTCAAAACACTCTACGAGAATGCGATACACTGATCTCGAACACAAAGCACATCAAAACAATACCAGAAATCAGCAATGCAACACAACCAAAATGGTCCGAAACCACCTCAGATCACACGCGAGCCCCTCAGGACCCTATCCAATCATATCAACAAGTCCATATACATTATCCAAACTTATCCAAAGGCTCAAAATGCCACAATTAAAATCAAAACCAAGAATCGTCGATCAAAATCAATCTCTTAAGTTCATAAACTTCCAACTTCGAATCAAACGTCTTATTCAAGTCTAACCAATCCGAAACAAACCCAAATGCACACAAGTCCCAAATGACAAAATGGACCTAGTCCAATTCTTAGAACAACAATCCAACCCCTACATCCTCAAAGTCAACTCCTGGTCAAACTTGTGAACTCTTCAATTGTTCAAATTGCCAACTTTCAACAAATAGAGCTAAAACCTTCTAGGAACACCCAAATTCAAATCCGAATATACGCCCAAATCAAAAATCACCATACGTACCTATTGAAATCATCAAATCCCGATTTCGAGTTTGTTTATTCAAAAGTCAATTCTCGATCAATTCTTCCAACTTAAAGCTTTCGAATTGAGAATTACTCTTTCAAATCAACTTTGAACCTCTCGAAAGTCAAAATCAAGTATATACGTAAGTCATAATGCATAATATGAAGCTACTCAAAGTATCAAACCGCCAAACGAAATGTTAAAGCTCAAAACGACCGATCGGGTCATTACACTTAGGTGTCATGTGGAACATATAATCGAATTGAAGTTTCATCAGAAATTGATACATAAGATACATAAGATGACCTTGATCAAACCAATCATCTATCTTCTGCGTCTTTGGCCGGCCAAACAAGAAGTTAGATGGAATGGGTGCATTTTCACCTTCACCTTTAAAACCAGTGAATAGGACTCATTATTTTATACACATGAAAAGTATAAAGAACATCAGTAAATCTCTTTTGAATTGATTTATTGTTAATTAACTTACCTAGCGGGTTGGGTTGGGTGTCATCACGACTAGTTGAATTTTGGGTCGTGTCAATGGACCTATTCCGATTCTCGGAACAACAATCCGACCCAACAGCCTCAAAGTCAACTCGTGGTCAAACTGGTGAACTCTTCAATTGTTCAAATTGCCAACTTTAGACAAATAGAGCCAAAACCTTATAGGAACAGCCAAATTCAACTCTAAACATACGCCCACGTCGAAAATCACCATATGTACCTATTGAAACCATCAAATTCCGATTTCGAGGTTGTTTACTTAAAAGTCATTTCTTGGTGAATTCTTCCAACTTAAAGCTTTTGAATTGAGAATTACTCTTCCATATCAACTCTGAACCTCTCAAAAGTCAAAATCAACTATATACTCAAGTCATAATGCATAATATGAAGCTACTCAAAGTCTCAAACCGCCAAACGAAATGCGAAATCTCAAAACGAACGATCGAATCGTTACACTTAGGTGTCATGTGAAACATATAATCGAATTGAAGTTTCATCAGAAATTGATACATAAGATGACCGTGATCAAACCAATCATCTGTCTTCTGCGTCTTTGGCCGGCCAAACAAGAAGTTAGATGGAATGGGTGCATTTTCCCTTCACCTTTAAAACTAGTGAATAGGACTCATTATTTTATACACATGAAAAGTATAAAGAACCTCAGTAAATCTCTTTTGAACTGATTTATTGTTAATTGGCTTACCTAGCGGGTTGGGTTGGGTGTCATCACGACTAGTTGGATTTTGGGTCGTGTCAATGGACCTATTCCGATTCTCGGAATAACAATCCGACCCAACAGTCTCAAAGTCAACTCGTGGTCAAACTGGTGAACTCTTCAATTGTTCAAATTGCCAACTTTAGACAAATAGAGCCAAAACCTTATAGGAACAGCCAAATTCAACTCTAAACATACGCCCACGTCGAAAATCAACATATGTACCTATTGAAACCATCAAATCCCGATTTCGAGGTTGTTTACTTAAAAGTCATTTCTTGGTGAATTCTTCCAACTTAAAGTTTTTGAATTGAGAATTACTCTTCCATATCAACTCTGAACCTCTCGAAAGTCAAAATCAACTATATACTCAAGTCATAATGCATAATATGAAGCTACTCAAAGTCTCAAACCGCCAAACGAAATGCGAAAGCTCAAAACGACCAATCGGATTGTTACACTTAGGTGTCATGTGAAAATATAATCGAATTAAAGTTTCATCAGAAATTGATACATAAGATGACCTTGATCAAACCAATCATCTGTCTTCTGCGTCTTTGGCCGGCCAAACAAGAAGTTAGATGGAATGGGTGCATTTTCCCTTCACCTTTAAAACCAGTGAATAGGAGCTCATTATTTTATACACATGAAAATTATAAAGAACCTCGTGGCAGCAGCGGATTTGATGTTAAATATTTTAATTTAAAATCAAATTTCTAACCTGGGTAGTAAAAGATCTCAAGAATTCGGTTACACCAAAAGGATATACAACACACTTAGAAAATATTAATCTCTTACCAACAGCTATCAACAAGAAGCATGATATAAAGTTAAACAGAAGTGAGAAACTAAAATTACTGAGGAAAAAAAAATAGAAACTAAAGTTACTATCATGCTGTATTAAACAAGCGCATAAGACGAGTAGACATGAAATATGACACAGAAAAGGAAATTAAAATATGACAAGTAATACTTTATAAACCACTGTTATCTTACAGATGCATATAGTAAACCTAATAATTGAATACAATGTACGCATATTTTTCCTCTCTATCACACTGCCTGTGTCTGAGCTCCTCCTGCAAAATATGAAATCATCCTCAGCATGCTAACAAATATTTCATGAATTGGAGGAACATTAAATATGGCTTAAGCTTAATATACGATTTCGTTAATGTTTTGGTTACTTGAGTATGGCAATTGCCACTCCAAGTACGTAAGAAAAGGAAAACTATAGCTTGCACTTGCTCATGCAAGGGCAGAACATCATTAACACCTCTTCATCGAAAATTACACTGTGTAGATAGATAAAATATCTTTATGTATAAATACTATACTTTGAATTCACTTGGCTTCTTCAAGTATTTACTTCTTTATATTTAGAAATTCCTTTAATGAAAATCCTGGCTCGTCATTGTGCCCATGCTAGTAACAATATACTTTTCTACTTTACTATGCCTAATTGTTAGTAATGGATTGCATGAAACTTGCAAAGGTATAAAGCTATTAGCTACATTTAGCATTTTGGCGTACATATAAACCTGAGAACCTACGTGAGAATACTCAGTTAAGTGATTCTCTTTTAATTGCAGTTGCTAAGTGAATAAACAGAAATTCTATCAAACAGATAACACGAAGAAAGCAAAGTTTGAAACGTACGCCGACTCCTCCTCCTCTCGTGTCCAAAAAGTTCTCACCCAACATGTCCTTAAACCATTCATCTGAGTCCATATGGATGATAGAGTCTCTAAGATCCCCTGGTACTCTTATATCATCGTTATAATCGTTGGGATCAAAGACATAAGCCTCTGGCTCTGTTTAAGAAGAAAATACATGTGGAATATCAGATAAAAGTGCACGAGTGTCAACCCCATAAACTGGGAAAATGAGTTATGTCTAGCTTACCAACTGGCTCTGGAATTGGTAATCTTCTCCGCAAGCCATTGATCCCAGCGATAATTATACAAGCAAGACCCAGGTGTGGGTTTGCAGTTCCATCAAACGTTGTAATTTCAAAATTGGTTACTATATCTGCAGCTCCAGGAGGGCAACAAGCTCGTACAATTAACTCTTTGCACTCTATCCCCCAGCAAAGGTAATACGAATTCCGCGACTTAAATATTTGGCGCTCATAACTGTGCATCATGAGTATTTAGAATCATAATTCAAAAAAACAAAAAGGCTATGATGTTCAATAATCTCTCCTAATTAAGTCCATCACACAAAAAGGTGGAGATAGAATCTCTTGT
Organism: Nicotiana tabacum; assembly: GCF_000715075.1. Classification (NCBI taxonomy): domain Eukaryota; kingdom Viridiplantae; phylum Streptophyta; class Magnoliopsida; order Solanales; family Solanaceae; genus Nicotiana; species Nicotiana tabacum. Next base: position 22,071,316 of record NC_134098.1, read on the forward strand.
AATTACTTTAATACTTAACAACGATGAAACAGGAAAAATGGAGAAAGAGAAATAAGTATCTCAGTTGATCAAAACTAATTTGTGATTGCAACGTAATGGATTGACAGTTGACGAAATATTTTAAAGGATACTTAACATCTAAGTGTAGGATATAAAGTTCTTTGAAACTAATTTCATGGAAACAGAAAAGACATGAATATATATCACTGGTATATTCAGACCGACATGCTTTGATAAACAAAATTTTGAGTAAAATAAGATCGTTCACAATTTAAACATTGGGTTAACAGATAAAACTGCTAAATTTTCATAAAGAAATCATTAATCACTTGTCGTTACATTCGAAGTGTCGCTCCAGCTTGTAGTTGCAATTAGTTAAAACTCTGTCACTGTTCAAATAGAGAAAATGGTGCTGCAGTCTCACAACAAAGCAGATTGAGATACTTCTATCAGACAAATATGCTCATCTAGAAGAATTGGCAATCCAGAGAGAGCATAAACAAGCCATCAATAGACACAAAGGAAACAATGCATTAAGAGTTATAAAAATTATCTTTACCTGTTAGTGATGGGCATTGTAAATACACATATGGAACGAAGATGATCTAACACCCCAGCCACGAACGATTCTCCAATCTTGGACATCCCATACCGATTTGGTTCTTCAGATGCCGTAAAAACGTTTTCTCCATTCTTAGACAAACTAATGTGTACATGTGATCCAAGCCAACATCTTCTGTATATGCATCATACCAGGGATAGACATTATCGTCATAATACCTACAAATAGGCCAGACGATCAAGTTGTTATGCACCGTAAAACTTTTGCTAAGTTTTAATTCGATTATACGTAGTTTTATGTGATACAAGGTTGAAAGATGTGTTTGAGCAGATTAGGAGTGAAATGAGAGTGTTTAGGAGTAAATGAAAACTTTAGGAAAAAGAAAAGATGGAAGAAAATACTAGGGGTTAGATTCTGACAAACGTGACCTAAATTCAAAAAAACATTACTCCAGATGTAGGAGTATAATGGTAATGGTCTCTAGAGTGTTGTAACACTCTTACTCTAGTTTCCTACGTTAAAAATTTTGTTATTTCTTGATTCCTACAAAAAAACTATATTCATTTTACTGAAGGATGTCAACAGGAAGACCATGTGCGTATGGCGCAAGCTTGCACGCACAACATGCAATAGCATAAGGGCATTTTTCTGTTTGTGGGAAGTCTCATGCGTGCAGTTCATGCTTAGCACGCACAACACACACACCCTGCATTTTTCCGCTTGATGAAAGCCCAAACAGGGTTTTATTTTCATTTATCTCATTTCCAAGAGATAAGGCACGACTTTGAGACGGAAATTCTCAACTTCTATCCTTTACATTTACAACTGTTGAAGTATATAACCATCTCATCTAAAAGTTTAAGCTGTTAGAAAGAGCACACTTTTATTTATTAAATTATGTCTTCAACACGCTCCCTCACATGCGGGCTTGATTCTTTTTTATGAGCCAAACACGTAAAAATTCTTTTTGGTATTGGACAGCGGTGGACAATTTTGGGTTGCTCTGATGGTAAGCACCCTCCACTTCTAACCAAGAGGTTGTGAGTTCGAGTCATCCCAAGAGCAAGGTGGGGAGTTCTTGGAGGGAAGGATGCCGAGGGTCTATTGAAAACAGCCTCTCTATCCCAGGGTAGGGGTAAGGTCTGCGTACACACTACCCTCCCCAGACCCCACTAGTGGGATTATACTGGGTTGTTGTTGTTGTTGTTGTATTGGACAGCGGTGAGACTCGAATCCAGGACCTCGGCCTGCTCTAATACCATGTTGAAGTGTGTAACCATCACATCTAAAAGCATAAGCTGTTAGAAAGAGCATACTTTTATTTACTAAATTATGCCTTCAACAACAACCATCAATATAAGTGGTTCTAACTACATATAATCATTCTTGTGAGAAATAGCATGGGAAAATCTATATTATTGATATGTATCACTTTACTATAATACAAGGAGCCTATTTATATCCACACTCTACAAATACATACTACTCCAACAAATACATACTACACTCTACAGCTACACTCTACACGTAAATTATCTAACACTCTCTCTCAAGCCGGCGCATATAAATCATACGTGCCGAGCTTGTTACAAATGTAACTAATACTCAGACTAGTAAGAGACTTGGTGAAAATATCTGCATGTTGATCATTTGACTTCAGAAACTTTGTAACAATATCTCCTGAGAGTATCTTTTCTCTAACGAAGTGACAATCAATCTCAATATGCTTAATCCTCTCATGGAACACCGGATTTGATGCAATATGAAGTGCAATTTGATTATCACACACAAGTTCCATCTGACTGATTTTACCCAATTTTATTTCCTTGAGCAACTATTTTATCCAAACCTAGCTCACATGTTACCATAGCCATTACTCGATGTTCTGCTGGTACACTAGACCAAGCAACCACATTCTGTTTCTTACTCTTACAAGACACCAAATTACCTCCTAATAACACACAATATCCGAACGTAGAACGTCTATCAAAAGGTGATCCTGCCCGATCAGCATCTTTTTATTTCACGATCATCTTAGCACCTCGATCCTCAAAGAATAATCCTTTGCTTGAGGCTAATTTTATATATCGAAGAATTTGGACAACTGCATCCTAATGACTATCATAGGGAGAATCCATAAACTAGCCTACAACACTCACAGGAAAGGAAATATTATGTGTAGTCACTGTGAGGTAATTCAATTTACCAACAAGCCGCCTATATCTTGCAGGATCGCTAAAAGCCCCCCCCCCCCCCTCATAACAGAAGTTTAGCATTTGGATCCATAGGAGTGTCAATGGGTCTACAACCCGTCATTCATGTCTCCTCAAGAATGTCTAAGGCATATTTTCTATTTAATAACAATACTTAAGTTAGACTAAGCGACCTCAATACCTAGAAAGTACTTCAACCTTCCCAGATCCTTAGTCTAGAAGTGCTGAAAGAGGTGTTGCTTCAAACGAGCAATATCATCCTGATCATTCTCGGTAATAATTATATCGTCAACATAAACCACCAAATAAATACACAAATTTTGAGCAAAAGATCGATAAAACACAGAATGATCAGCTTCACTATGAGTCATGCCAAAACTCCTGAATAACTATGCTAAACTTGCCAAACCATGCTCGAGGAGAATGCTTCAAACCATATAGTGATCAGCGCAACTGACATACAAGGCCACTAGACTCCCCATGAGCAACAAAACCAGGTGGTTGCTTCATATAAACTTCATCCTCAAAGCCACGGTAGAGAAAAGCATTCTTAATGTCCACCTGATAGAAAGTCCAATTGCGAACAACAACCATGGATAGAAAAAGGCGGATACATGCTATTTTCTCCACGCGAGAGAAAGTATCACTGTAATCAAGCCCAAATATCTGAGTATTACCTTTGGCAACGAGGCGGTCTTTAAGGCGATCAATTTGACCATGTGGACCAACTTTGACTGCATACATCCACCTACAACCAACAGTAGATTCACCTGAAGGTAGAGAAATAAGGTCTCATGTACTACTAGCATGTAAAGAAAACATCTCTCCGATCATAGCTTGTCGCCATCCAGAATGAGATAGCGCATCACCTGTGGACTAAGGGACAGAGATAGAGGACAAAGATGACACAAAGGCATATTGGGGTGATGATAAATGATGATAACTCAAACCAATATAATGGAGATTGGATTAAGAGTTAATTTTATACCTTTCCGAAGGGCGGTCAGTAGACTAGAAGTAAAAGAGTCCGCAGTAGGTGAAGGATCTGATACTAGACGTGATCATCTGGACCTGATGCTGAGCGCTGACGTTGATGATAAGTCAGGAGTGCGGAGATGTAGAAGGTTAAAATGGACCTGTCGGTGATGGAACTGGAGCTGTAGGTGATATGACTGGAGCTGTAGGTGGTGGAGCTAGAAGTAGAGCTGTAAGTGATGGAATTGAAACTGTAAGTGGTGGAGCTGGAGTAGTGGAGGGAGATGAATGGGAGAAAGTGACTGGATCTCAAAACGATGGTAGTAGTAACACCTCATAAATGTCTAAGTGTCACCTGGACCTGTGAAGTATGGCTGGGTTTCAAAGAAGGTAACATCAACAAACATAAGGGAAGTTAGGTGAATACCATCGATCTCCCTTTTGTGTTCTCGAGTAACCCAGAAATACACACTTGAGAGCACGAGAAGCTAACTTATCTTTTCCTGGAGTAAAGTTATGAACAAAATAAGTGCTCCCAAAGACACGGGGTGGAAGAGAGAACAACGGTGAGTGAGGAAACACGACAGAGAATGGAACTTGATTTTGGATAGATGAGGATGGTATACGATTAATAAGATAACAATATGTGAGAAATGCATCCCCCAAAGACGCAACGAAACATGAGATTGTACGAGTAGGGTACGAGCAGTTTTAATAGGATGCTTATTCTTTCAGCCACCTCATTTTGTTGAGATGTGTACAGACAAGATGTTTGATGAATGATCCCATGAGATCTCATAAACCAGGTATCATTTTCTGAAGTTTTGACAAACTGGGATGTCCCAACCATTTATGTAATAAATCTGGTGAATTAGTAACAGGACGAGTTGTTGAAGGAAGATAAGATGTGAGTCCATGTGATTTTGCAAGGGAAGTCCATTTGATTCACGCCCGGTACCAATGATCCGACCCGTACTGCGTTCCTGCATAAAAACAAGGTCATCACAAAATAAAACCGCGTATTTAAGTGATTTGGCTAAGCGACTAAAGGCTATGAAATTAAAAGGACTATCGGGAACATAAAAAACTGAATATAAAGGTAAGGAAGGAAGTGGACTTGCTTGACCTATTCCAGTTGACATGATTTGAGACACGTTGGCCATTGTGACTGTTGGAAGAGATTAAGAACTTGAAATAGTAGTGAAAAGAGATTTGTTACCAGAAATATGATCTGATGCACCTGAATCAATGACCCAAGACTCAGAGGATGAAGATTAGGAGACACAAGTCACGTTATTACTTGTTTCAACAACAGAAGTTATCTCAGAAGATGTCTGCTTACATGCTTTGTAATGAAGGAACTCAATATAATCCGCTAAAGAAACTATCCAACCATTCAAAGTATTGGTTCCCATTTTGTTATGACCAAAATTCTAGCAACCTCCGTGAGGCCTAGCTAACTCCCAAAGTCGTCGAAATCTGATGTAACTTTGATGGGTAGGCTCGGAAAAGCCTCGCGATCAGGTTGTCCTCAAGGTCGGCCAAAAAATGGCCGGAAACGGGTACACGCGCCGGCGCGTGGGACAAACGCGCCGCCGGAAACTCTTCTCTGACTGGCGCGTGAGAGCGCGTGGAGGGGCCTTTTTCGGAGATTTTTTCGGGGGTTTGGTCGCCTCTGTCTTAGGGACCTTGTGATGGTGTTGGATTTTGCACAACACCAAGGAAAAAGGATTTTGTTGCGGACAGTCTCCTAAGTCGCCGGAAAATTACACGGCGATGAGGTCTTTCTTCCCGGAAGTCGCTCGAATGAAGCACAACAATAAATTTCTAGAGAATGCACTGGAGAAAAATCTATTATTGATGTGTTTTACAATGTCCCTATTTATAACTATACACAATACATGCTCTACTATTCCATGTGGGACTAGGGTTATTTACATAACTATCTAACATACATGAGAAAAATGTTTTGACAGCCCGGCATAAGTGGAGGCGAGCATGTACTTGGCAATAACTATTTTTGAGAAATATTGCTTATGCTAACTGATATCTTTCTGCTATATTATTGATAACATAATTATGAGATTATTAGTATGTCGATACCAGGAGAGAATCTATAGTATTAGTTACAGGTTCACCTTAATCCAGTAATGTTTGCTCAAACTATGTGTTTGTTTTAAGAAATTCACTTAATGTATAAAAATATTTAGCTTGGAACCCAGTCCCGTGGTCCGATCGCTATTGTATATTAACTTGAGATCGTAATAGGAATTCATAAACTTCAAATCCTGGATCTGCCTTTGGTTGATACGTTATTATTACGTGTTTGATTGCACTGAGCATGAACATGCTAGATAGCACTTCGTGATGCATCATAGGAATGAGATGTTTTAGTTGCATTACACGGCTGGCTAGTGATGTATGAAATAGTTATATTAACGTTAAAATGATTATATCTTGATATACTATAAGATGTGTGTACGTTGCATTGATGCGTTTTTGATTGATGGTGATGTAATTGGCTGTGAATAGTCTGGTGCTCGTACAGTTTAGCCTGATGTGATTTGATAACTGACTATGGACGGTCTGGTGCTCATGCAATTAGGCTTATTGTGATTTGATGGTTGACCATGGCCAGTCTGGTGCTCGCATAGTTCAACTAAAAGATGTGTTGCTGCCTTATGGACCATCTAATGCAACTCATAGCATGCCCAACCGCCTGCTTATTCCCTATGAACTGGTGAAACGCATGGGTGGCATATGCACTTGCATTATCTGACGCTTTCATGTTTTGTAAGACTTGTCCTAGAGGTATGACTGAGATCGGGTTGATGATCTTACTGGGTCCTCGTGTCTCAGAACTTACTACTGTATGTAGATCCTATGTCTAATACCACCACACACTCGTGAGTTGCTTATTCATCTTGTCCCCTGTCTTCTTTGTCCGTGGAGGCTACTGTTTCAATTTATTTTTAGTCTATGTTGTCTGGCTGCATCCCAGTATCTTTTGTACTCAGACATACTAGCTGCTAGCTGCTACATAACTAGAGAGTTTATTACATGGATATTTGAGCATTTTGTGTCTTTATTTGTCAGTTATGATAGTTGTGGATATTAGATGTGTTTGGATGTGGATCAGTTGATTGTAGAAATTATTGTGATACCCATATAACCGGGGAAACTCGGTCGAAATGTTTGTGTGATGGCATAATACTATTTGTTTACAATCCGAATAAGTGCTAAATTATGCTTGACTTCACTTGCTGGCTAAAAGCTTTACTATGTGTTTGGTCACGACTTATAAATAACTAATTTTTTACTTTTTTTTTTATTTGGTATAATTGTTTTCGTTTTTTCTAAAAAGGGAAATATTACAAAGTGGGGAATCGAATCCTCACCAACAAGGAGAAAATTCAGGTAGTCAACTCCCCTTTATTTGGCATGATGATAACATAAGTTCAGCTTAAATAGAGAAACATGGTCGGTGAAGATTCATAAAGACGTCCCCCAACTTGTTTGGAACTGAGGCGTAGTTGTTGTCGTTGTTGTTTATTTTTATTTAAACGGTTTGAAGACAGTACAGATCGCTAATACCTCAATGTATGCTTTATGGGTAGTTGAACACGAGATAGTTAAGAGTTCGCTCGGCTAATGCCAGGCATGTCAGGTGCCGATTACGGCACTCTAGTGTTTGGTGGTGACACAAGTACTAAGAGAAACGGGTTCCCTCCAATAATTCAAGCAGCGGAAACTGTACAAGTGTACTGAAAATAAGTAATGCTATTGTTCATGTTTCTGAGTAGAAAGCTTTGATCTAACAACAAAATACCAAAAGGACTAAAATCATATTTGCGGTAGCACTGTAACTGGAGGAAAAGCATATCCAGATAAACAAGTAAAATGGAAAATGCACGTGAAAATATTGTGGCAAAATCTGCTACTTACCTTGGTGTAAAACATGCCAGTAGCCCATATTTCCTTGCAACTCCTTTGACTACTTCATGTGCAATTATTAAGTTATTTGCTGCTCTATCACAATCAGTGTATCCCAGGACAATTTCAAACTGACCTTTCCCAGCTTCTGAATGTATCTGCATGCTAGAAGAACGAAACATAAATAAAGCAGTACAGAGGATAAAATATATGAGCTATATTCATGTTATCATTAATGAAGGTAAAATTGACAAATATGTAGAGGTGGTTGATGTTGTTCATGAAGTGATAATCCATGTAAACTATAACAGCAAATGGACATTTTATTTTACGGTAGCGGTTTAATTTAAAAATCACGTTCTTTGGTTAATTAGTAGCTATTATTTCTCTATTGAGTATGGTGTTCAATTGCAAGTTTCATCCATTTCCCATTTGATAAATGAAAAATATTTGTTGCCAAATTTCAATTAGCTGCCCTCCAGAGCAGGAATGATGTGGTAAAGTATGCCGTACTTGCTGCAAGGAAAGAAAAAGGCCAAATAGATTAGACGACCCCTTAAAGTTGTAACCAAAATTCATTTAGACACCTCAGCTAAGACTATTACTTATTAGACACCTAACCTATATAAAATGTGTGTCTATTAAACACAAATTTTGTGGAGATGTTTGGAGGCTAGAGGTGTACCTGTCGCCTACGTTAGGTTATTTAAGGACATGTATGATGGAGTAAAGATCCGAGTGAGGACGGTGGGTGGGGACTCAAACCATTTTCCGGTTATGATGGGGTTGCATCAGGGGTCGGCACTCAACCCGTTTTTATTTGCTTTGGTGATGGACGTACTGACGCGCCACATCCAAGGGGAGGTGCCGTGGTGCATGCTATTTGCAGATGATATTGTATTGATTAACGAGACGCGAGACGGTGTGAACGCGCAATTAGAGGTTTGGAGACCTTGGAATCTAAAGGTTTCAAGTTGAGCAGGACCAAGACAGAATACTTGGAGTGTAAGTTCAGTGGCGAGACTCAAGGATGAGAAGGGGAGGTGAGGCTGGACTCGCAGGTCATCCCTAGGAGAGGGAGTTTTAAGTACCCTGGGTGTCACGACCCAACTGGAGGGTCATGACTAGCACCCGGGCCATACTTGCCGAGCACCAACATACATTTTATCTAACCTTCCTTATTATCTTTAAGGGCCGACAAGATCAATATAAATAGTAGACATGGATCATGAACATCCAACAATGAAAGATAATGTCATGAACATACATAACATGGGACGACAAGACTGTCAAGAAACTATATATAAGGTACAAGCTATCATGATGCCATGAAAGACTATACAACAAAAATCAGCCGAAAAGGCATTCTAAACCATACATAAGTCGACACCTGTCTATGAGCCTCTAAAGGAACATAAGTGCTACAACATTGCCGGAACAGGGCCCCGACATACCCATAATGTCTATAACAAAAATGCATACCAAGACCACGGCAAGTCCGGAGAAGGGATCTCGCCAATAACCGCTGAACTGGACAGCCTACTGTGGTGGGGGAGCTACGTCTACCTGTCTATCAGGACCTGCAGCACGACATGCAGCGTCCACAAATAAAAAGGACGTCAGTACGAATAAAGTACTGAGTATGTGAGGCAAGAAAGCATAAGTAAGAACAGTAATGTAAACAGGGATAGAGAATATACAACCTGTGACATCTGGGTACCTCTGAGGGCTACTGACATGAAATACATGATACATACATATATATACATAAACTTTTAAAACATACGCCTTTGTGGGCATCACCATCATCATATCGTACCCGGCCATAATAGGCTCGATAAAACGTACCCGGCCATCATAGGGCTCGGTAAAATCGTACCCGGCCACGTGGAGCTCGGTAAAACCCAACTGATCAGTGGTTGCACAATAGGTGCCGTACCCGGACGACTATAGCGCGGCTCGGTAGAGTAAAATAGATACATATATATGATGCATGCTGGACTCATTGGAATCACATTTTGAACCTTTCGGAATGACATAAGGTTGGTATCCTTCGTACACGTTATTAGGATTAACTCTTCATCAAGAATCTTATAAGAATCAGGAACTACCAACAACATTGATAATATAAGAATAAGAGAAGTAACATCAATATCAATCGTTTCATAAGAAGGGCAGCAATGTAAGTACTGCTAGCTTCTAAGAGTAGAGTATCTTTGGGAGCTCGTTCATTACATTATGTACAATCGGAGTCGTGCAAAAGAATGAAGGGGATAGCCTCACATACCTTGTATATACTGCCCAACCTCAAGCTATGCAAATGTCACGACTCTTTAGTCTACAATAAGACAAATGACATTATCATTATCGTTTAAGCGTCGTAACTATTATGTATCGACCACAACCTATTTTACGATAAAACGGACAGCACCTCCCCTATTTATATGACTTCCCACAAGTCAATACAATCACCAAACAGCCCAAACAACATCATTAATAATCATATTGAGCCTCCAAAATAGTCCACCAACCAACAACATTACTACCAAGCCTTTCGATATATATTTCACAAGTTCTAGCTTCAACGACTTAGCTGCAACTTGGATAATCTTACATATATATAGAGTAAGAGGTTCCTTAGCTTTAAACATAAAGAACAACTCCAATTTGACCTTAATTTTCCACGAAATATCCCTTCAATTCTGCCACAAGAACAAGGAAGCGAAACTAGCAATTAATTCGGGTTTTTCGGCACTAGAATTACTTTAGAAGACTTGAAATCACCTAGGGTTGATATTAAAAACTTGAAGGTGTATTTACATTATATAAAACACTTAAAACAACCTCCCACACGAGCTGGAACAACACAAAAATCAGCAACAACAAGAAGAACAAGAAACTTACTAGCGCCACGGGATTCCCGACATTTGATTTGTGTTGTTTGCCCTTTGTTTGGGTCTTGGATCATGAGAGAACCTTGAGAGACTGTTTTTAGGGTTATAAGGTCTGAATATACTGAAAAATAATGACTTAAAACGGGGTTGAGGTATCTTATATATGTCCATATGTCTTAAACCGCCTTTGTGGGCCCCATAGAGAGTAGCTTGGCGCACTCTCGCGAAAATGCGAATATCTCTCTATTTCAAGATCGTATCGATGAACGGTTTAATGCGTTGGAAACTAGACTCATAGATATTCAATTTGATAGGTAGATCACCCCATAATTCCAAGCACATTGGGAGAAAAATGCAGTAACATTTGACCTAAAGTTTAATTAAAATTATAAACCTAAGTTGCGACAACTTTTATCGACTTTTGTTTCATAACTCGCTTGACTTCAAGACTTATGATGCGGATATTATATGATTCAAATACATTAAAACAAGACCTCTTGGGATAATTAATCACCTCTAGTGTTACCCGAAAATACGGGTTACAACATCCTTGATTCGTTTAACTTCAAATACTTGTTAACCACTCTTATACACCCTTGTATCGTTTAAGACCAATAGGATTAACTTCTTATCATCTCAAAGATAATCTCTTCTTGGATTTACGTCGACTAACTTACGGCGTGATCTATGGTATGCGAATTTGGGTTGTAACACCCTCTCCCCCTTAGGAACATTCGTCCTCGAATGTAAGGGTTTATGGGGTGTCTAACTCATTGTGGATTCCGACGGAGATTTCCGGCTGAGTTTCCCCTATAAAATGGACACTAGCCAAACTTGCAAGCAGTTAAACCTAACCTATGGCCTTACAAGACTATACAAAGCATTATGGATATGTACATTATCTGCATATTACCATTTTGTATTAAAAAAAGAGTATTCACAAGCTATTGCTTACCTCATAGAGCCGTTTCACCTTATAATGCGTCCTTCTTTCCCCGGCATCCTCGTTATCTTCACTCTGGAATAGGTAAGGGTATTTAGACTTCATCTCCTCTTCTGCTTCCCATGTCATTTCTTCTATATTCTTGTTCCTCCATAATACTTTCACGGAAGCTACATCCTTTGTTCTCAGCTTGCGGACTTGTCGATCTAATATAGCCACTGGCACTTCATCATATGATAGATCCTTTGTAACTTGTACATCTTTGATAGGGACGACCCGAGAAGGGTCTCCAATACATTTCCTCAACATAGATACATGGAATACCGGGTGGACAAATTCCAATTCAGATGGCAATTCTAACTCGTAAGCAACCTGTCCAATTCGTCGAAGAATTTTGTACGGCCCAATATACCGCGGACTCAACTTACCCTTCTTCCCAAAATGCATAACACCCTTCATCGGCGAGATCTTCAGGAAAACCCAATCACCAACCTCAAATTCCAGATCACGACGTCGGACGTCGGAATAAGACTTTTGCCTGCTTTGTGCCGTCCTCAGTCGCTCTTGTATCACTTTCACCTTCTCAATGGCTTGGTGAATCAAATCTGGCCCATATAATTCTGTCTCACCGACTTCGAACCATCCAACTGGTGATCTACATCTCCTCCCGTACAGTGCCTCATACGGGGCCATTTTAATACTGGAATGGTAGCTATTATTGTAGGCAAATTCTATAAGTGCTAGATGGTCATCCCAATTCCCTTGAAATCTAGAACACATGCTCGTAGCATATCTTCAAGCGTCTGGATGGTACGTTCAGCCTGTCCGTCAGTCTGCGGATGGAATGCAGTGCTGAGATTTACTTGTGTGCCTAAACCCTTCTGAAAAGACCTCCAAAAGTTAGCCGTAAATTGAGCTCCTCGGTCTGATATAATAGATACCGGCACACCATGAAGCCTAACAATCTCCTTGATATACAACTTCGCATAATCTTCAGCCGTGTAAGTTGTCTTAACTGGCAGAAAATGGGCAGATTTTGTAAGTCGATCAACTATCACCCAGATGGAGTCAAACTTATGATAAGAGCGAGGTAATCCAATAATGAAGTCCATATTAATCACCTCCCATTTCCAGGTCGGAATCTCTATATTCTGAATCAATCCACTAGGTTTCTGATGCTCGATCTTTACTTGTTGACAATTAGGACACTGGGCTACAAATTCTGCAATAGACTTCTTCATGTTTTCCCACCAATACTGCTCTTTAACGTCATGATACATCTTTGTCGAGCTAGGATGGATAGAATATCGGGGCTGGTGAATCTCAATCATAATCTTCTCTCGCAACCCTGCCACACTAGGTACACATAATCGGCCCTGGTATCTCAGTGTCCCATCTCCTCCGATCTTGAAAGCTGTAATCTTACACTGCTGAATTCCCTCTCTCAATCTTACTAAGGTAGGATCTTCATATTACCGTGCTTTTACCTCGGCTACCAAAGATGATTCTGCTGTATTCTGTACAGTAACACCTCCGTCATCAGAGTCCAACAATCTGATTCTCATATTGGCCAGCTGGTGAAGCTCTTTGGTCAACCCTTGTCTACCTGCCTCAATATGTATTAAGCTTCCCATTGACTTACGGCTGAGAGCGTCTGCCACAACATTAGCTTTACCGGGATGGTACAATATCTCGACATCGTAGTCTTTCAGTAATTCAAGCCACCTACGCTGCCTCAAATTTAACTCCTTCTGCTTGAAGATGTATTGTAAACTCTTGTGATCTGTGTAGATGTCAACATGGACGCCGTATAAGTAGTGCCTCCATATCTTCAAAGCATATATTACTGCAGCCAATTCCAAATCATGAGTCGGGTAATTCTTTTCATGCTTATTCAATTGTCTTGATGCATAAGCAATCACCTTTCCACGTTGCATCAATACGCACCCCAAACCTATACCTGAGGCATCACAATATACCACATAACCTTCTGTTCCTTCTGGGAGAGTGAGCACTGGCACGGATGTCAATCGATTCTTTAGCTCCTGAAAACTATGTTCACAAGCATCAGACCACTGGAACTTGGTAGCTTTCTATGTTAACTTAGTCAATGGTGCTGATATAGAGGAAAACCCTTCTACAAACCGCCTATAATATCCTGCTAGCCCCAGGAAGCTGCGGACTTCTGACGGTGTTGTAGGTTTCGGCCAATTCTTCACTGCATCGATCTTCTGAGTGTCGACATTAATACCCTCATCAGATATCACATGGCCAAGGAATGCTACTGAGTTCAGCCAGAATTCACATTTAGAGAGCTTAGCATATAACTTATGATCCTGAAGGGTCTGTAATACTATCCGCAAGTGGCCCGCATGTTCCGCCTCCGAACGAGAATACACCAGAATGTCATCAATGAATACGATCACGAACACATCAAGATAGGGCCTGAATACACTATTCATGAGATCCATAAAAGCTGCTGGGGCATTTGTTAGCCCGAACGACATCACCAAGAACTCAAAATGCCCATATCTTGTCCGGAAGGCCATCTTTGGAATATCCTTCTCCTTAACCCTCACCTGATGATACCCTGAACGCAAGTCAATCTTGGAGAAATACTTGGCACCCTGGAGTTGGTCAAACAGGTCATCAATTCTTGGAAGTGGATACTTGTTCTTTATTGTAAAATTATTCAACTGTCGATAATCGATACACATCCTTAACGACCCATCTTTCTTCTGCACGAACAAGACTGTCGCACCCCAAGGTGAAGTGCTAGGCCTAATGAAACCCTTATCTAGCAAGTCCTTCAACTGTGCCTTCAACTCTCGCAACTCTGCCGGGGCCATCCTGTATGGAGGGATAGAGATCGGTTGAGTGTCAGGCAATGCATCAATGCTAAACTCAATCTCCCTTTCAAGAGGAAGGCCTAGGAGTTCATCTGGGAAAACATCTGGAAATTCATTGACCACGGGGATTAATTGTAGAGTAGGCGGCTTCGCCTCCGCATCCCTAACGCGAACAAGATGATAAATGTAACCTTTTGAGATCATCTTCCTTGCCTTAAGATAGGAAATAAACCTACCTTTCGGCGTAGCAATGTTCCCCTTCCATTCAATGGCGGGTTCACAAGAAACTGAAACCTAACCATCTTAGTACGACAGTCAACATTTGCATAGCATGAGGCCAACCAGTCCATTCCCATTATCACATCGAAATCAACCATTTCTAACTCAAATAAATTTGCCGAGGTTTGACGACTACAAATCATCACAGTGCAACCTTTATATACCCTTCTAGCAATCACAGAATCTCCTATCGGAGTGGATACCGCAAGTGGTTTACTTATCAATTCAGGTTCAATGCCAAACTTATTAGCCACAAAGGGTGTAACATATGATAAGGTAGATCCTGGATCAATTAGCGCATATACATCATAAGAAAACACAAACAATATACCTGTAACAACATCCGGAGATGACTCGAGATCTTGTCGACCTATTAGAGCATAGGTTCGATTTTGAGCACCACTCGAACTCGGCACTGAACCTCTACCTCTACCACGACCTGTCGACTGTTGAAAACCTTGTGCTAGAGGTCGAACTGATGAGGAAGAACCAGACACATATCCAGTCGGTTGAGCCATACCACCACCTCCTCTGTTAGGACAATCCCGCATCATATGGCCACGCTGTCGGAACCTCGACGGCACAGTCCAAAGTGGGCCTTGCCGCACTGATCACAACAAGGTGTTGGGGGTCTCGTCTGACTGGTATCTCTATGAAATTGTGAGCCTGATGCCCTCAAACTCTGACCTGAACCAGAATAGGTAAATCGATCATACCGAGGCCTCTGAAACTTTGGAGGAGCACTAGCTACAGGTGGCGCCGAACTCCTCGAAGATTGGGGCCTGATACTGCCTCTGAACTCATCAGAATACCCTGCAAATCTCGCCCTCTTATGCTGGCCCCTATCCTGCTCCCTATCTGCCCTTTGCTGGCGCTTACGATCCTCTAGGGTCTGGGCATAAGCCTGAATACGGAAAATATCCATGCCCTCTACCAAGGAGGCTGTTGTGCACTCATTTATCAGATGTGGTCCCAACCCGTTCACGAACAGATGCACCCTATCACTCATCTCGGCCACCATATGGGGAGCATACCTTGCTAAAGAATCAAACTGTATACTATACTCTCGTACACTCATATTACCCTGTCGAAGGTTCAAGAACTTATCAGCTCTAGCTCGTCGTATCTCAACTGGCAAGTAGTGACGAAGAAAGGCCTCAGAAAATTCCTTCCACACGGCTGGAGGAGCGTTCGGACCCCTAGATCTCTCCCAACTATCATACCAGAAAACCGCTAAATCCCGTAACCGATAAGAAGCCAACTCTACTGCCTCCGTATCACTAGCATGTATAACCCGCAATGTACGATGAACCTGATCAATAAATATTTGTGGGTCCTCCTTGGGGTATGATCCGGTAAACACTGGAGGGTCTAGATTAATAAAATCACGAACTCTCGCACTAACCGGTTTATCAGCAGCACCGGTATTCTGCCTCTGAGCCTGAGCAGCTACCAAGCTAGTCAACAATTGCACCGCACTGCGCATATCGTGGTCTGTAGTGCTAGACGGAGGAACTGGATGTACTGGGTGCCTCCTAATATCCTCTGGAGGAGACGGAGAGGTATGAGACGGCATCTCACTCTGAGCCTCACTTTGGCCTGCTCTGGCTGGAGGCACCTGAATGTTACCCTCTCCCACAGCTGTATCAAGCCGTTTACTAATTGCTTGCTTCCTAGTCGAAGGCATCGCTGAAAGAAAACAAGGTGAATATTAGATATGAACACTTACTACTCAACTCTACGCACGATCTAGATTCAGGAAGAAGGAAACAACCCTAGATGTCACGTAGCCTCCTGATTATAAATGTGGCGCGCTACACATCCATAATCAAAACTCTACTAGACACGGCTCATAGACATCCCCTAAGAAAGACTTGCTCTGATACTAAGTTTGTCACGACCCAACTGGAGGGTCATGACTAGCACCCGGGCCATACTTGCCGAGCACCAACATACATTTTATCTAACCTTCCTTATTATCTTTAAGGGCCGACAAGATCAATATAAATAGTAGACATGGATCATGAACATCCAACAATGAAAGATAATGTCATGAACATATATAACATGGGACGACAAGACTGTCAAGAAACTATATATAAGGTACGAGCTATCATGATGCCATGAAAGACTATACAACAAAAATCTGCCGAAAAGGTATTCTAAACCATACATAAGTCGACACTTGTCTATGAGCCACTAAAGGAACATAATTACTACAACATTGCCGGAACAGGGCCCCGACATACCCATAATATCTATAACAAAAATGCATACCAAGACCACGGCAAGTCCGGAGAAGGGATCTCGCCAATAACCGCTGAACTGGACAGCCTACTGTGGTGGGGGAGCTACGTCTACCTGTCTATCAGGACCTGTAGCATGACATGCAGCGTCCACAAATAAAAAGGACGTCAGTACGAATAAAGTACTGAGTATGTGAGGCAAGAAAGCATAAGTAAGAACAGTAATGTAAACAGGGATAGAGAATATACAACCTGTGATATCTGGGTACCTCTGAGGGCTACTGACATGAAATACATGATACATACATATATATACATAAACTTTTAAAACATACGCCTTTGTGGGCATCACCATCATCATATCGTACCCGGCCATAATAGGCTCGGTAAAACGTACCCGGCCATCATAGGGCTCGGTAGAATCGTACCCGGCCACGTGGAGCTCGGTAAAACCCAACTGATCAGTGGTTGCACAATAGGTGCCGTACCCGGCCGACTATAGCGCAGCTCGGTAGAGTAAAATAGATACATATATATGATGCATGCTGGACTTATTGGAATCACATTTTGAACCTTTCGGAGTGACATAAGGTTGGTATCCTTCGTACACGTTATTAGGATTAACTCTTCATCAAGAATCTTATAAGAATCAGGAACTACCAACAACATTGATAATATAAGAATAAGAGAAGTAACATTAATATCAATCGTTTCATAAGAAGGGCAGCAATGTAAGTACTGCTAGCTTCTAAGAGTAGAGTATCTTTGGGAGCTCGTTCATTACATTATGTACAATCGGAGTCGTGCAAAAGAATGAAGGGGATAGCCTCACATACCTTGTATATACTGCCCAACCTCAAGCTATGCAAATGTCACGACTCCTTAGTCTACAATAAGACAAATGACACTATCATTATCGTTTAAGCGTCGTAACTATTATGTATCGACCACAACCTATTTTACGATGAAACGGACAGCACCTCCCCTATTTATATGACTTCCCACAAGTCAATACAATCACCAAACAGCCCAAACAACATCATTAATAATCATATTGAGCCTCCAAAATAGTCCACCAACCAACAACATTACTACCAAGCCTTTCGATATATATTTCACAAGTTCTAGCTTCAACGACTTAGCTGAAACTTGGATAATCTTAAATATATATAGAGTAAGAGGTTCCTTACCTTTAAACAGAAATAACAACTCCAATTTGACCTTAATTATCCACGAAATATCCCTTCAATTCTGCCACAAGAACAAGGAAGCGAAACTAGCAATTAATTCAGGTTTTTCGGCACTAGAATTACTTTAGAAGACTTGAAATCACCTAGGGTTGATATTAAAAACTTGAAGGTGTATTTACAGTATATAAAACACTTAAAACAACCTCCCACACGAGCTGGAACAACACAAAAATCAGCAACAACAAGAAGAACAAGAAACTTACTAGCGCCACGGGATTCCCGACATTTGATTTGTGTTGTTTGCCCTTTGTTTGGGTCTTGGATCATGAGAGAACCTTGAGAGACTGTTTTTAGGGTTATAAGGTCTGAATATACTGAAAAGTAATGACTTAAAACGGGGTTGAGGTATCTTATATATGTCCATATGTCTTAAACCGCCTTTGTGGGCCCCATAGAGAGCAGCTTGGTGTACTCTCGCGAAAACGCGAATATCTCTCTATTCCGAGATCGTATCGATGAACCGTTTAATGCATTGGAAACTAGTCTCATAGATATTCAATTTGATAGGTAGATCACCCCATAATTCCAAGCACATTAGGAGAAAAATGCAGTAACATTTGACCTAAAATTTAAGTAAAATTATAAACCTAAGTTGCGACAACTTTTATCGACTTTTGTTTCATAACTCGCTTGACTTCAAGACTTATGATGCAGATATTATATGATTCAAATACATTAAAACAAGACCTCTTGGGACAATTAATCACCTCTAGTGTTACCCGAAAATACGGGTTACAACATCCTTGATTCGTTTAACTTCAAATACTTGTTAACCACTCTTATACACCCTTGTATCGTCGTTTAAGACCAATAGGATTAACTTCTTATCATCTCAAAGATAATCTCTTCTTGGATTTACGTCGACTAACTTACGGCGTGATCTATGGTATGCGAATTTGGGTTGTAAC